>NC_137611.1:46781210-46921210 GCF_963280865.1 Gymnoscopelus braueri
CCACTCCTGACATCACTAACTGCTCATGAATATTGCATTATGTTGAACATCATCACATTGATGACAGTTTGAACTATTTTGTACAATTGTCTAAATGGTATGAAAGCTATTATAAAATAAGACCTTATAACACTGTTACTGAACAAACACTCTAGCAATGATTACTATCACAATATAGAGCTATTTTAACACTGTTACTTAACCAACACTCTATAGCAATGATTACTATCACAATATAGGGATATTTAACACTTATTTTAACCCAGCAATGATTACTATCACAATATAGCCTTACCTTTAAGTGGAAAGTGTGTTTCCCACAAAGGTTTTAAGCTCAATCAAACAGCTTTTATGTATTTAAATGAACACCTTACAGTACGTAGAAAGAGACTGTGCGCTATATAAAAGCCAAAGAATACAAGAGACACAATTAATGCACTGCTATAAAATGTAATGATCGCAGTAACACAGTAGAATGCAATCTACAGAAGCTTTGTGTTTCCTTCCAAATCCACAAGGCCACAACCCCCCAAAATAATCATATGTGAACTGGAGACCCCCCCACCCTGACATGCACTTGGAATTATAGGAGTTGAGGCATTACATTTAGTGTGACTCGGTTCCACAGATGAAACTTGTGAAAATAGCTGATCAACATGCTCATGCAGAGCATGGGCAACTGGCGGCCCTGGGGCCACATGCGACCCCCACCTTCACTTAATGCGGCCCGCAGGTTACGTAATATCCGAATACTGATATATTATTGATTTCAGCTGTTACAATTCCAAACATGCAAACATGACCCTTTTTAATTGCTTCAGTCTATATCAGTAGCTTAATGACTAGTATTACAATTCTATTGTCTTTTGTCCAATGTATTTGTATTTAGGTTCATAAAGTTAACATAAGTGTATAACTAAATGCATTTGAAATTAAATAAAAATGTTACTTTTCAGGATTCCAATTCATAAATAGCCCCCCCAAACAAATCAGGATTCCAATTAAAAAATAGCAACAAATAGCTGATATACAAGCTCAAAGTGTTGTTGTAGGGATCATCTATAGGAGAGTGAGCTATTTTAAAGTCCACAGTCCACTCTGAATCACCCAGACTGAATCGTTCCAATGAGGATTTGTTCCTTCATTTTATTGATGCAAGCAAAGACATTAGAACAAGAAAACCATCCATTCCATTCCTGTAAAGTCACTGTCTGCTGGTAAAGCTGTACTACAGTATGTACCTTTCTTTTGTAGTGAATACAATGTCAATTTGTCCAATCTGTATGTTAATACAATATAACTAGTGCATCTTGTATGGTGGAGTATGCTAACACAATATAACATACCAGTGGTTCTCTAAGTAGGGTTTGGGGAACCCCAGGGGTCCTTGAGGGAGTATCAGGGGGTCCCCAGCAAAATGAGTTAATGATAACATCAAAACCACGTTAATCCCTATATACTGTACATAGAGTATTTGAAAATAGCTGATCTCCAAGCTCACAACGTGTCATATCACGACGCGTTGTGAGATTGCATCTACTATCTTCAAAGTCTTGAAATAATTTGGAATATTTTGGAACATTTTAACAACACAAATCTTGTATGGGGGTCCCTGGCATGAAATATTATCAGACGGGGGTCTGCGGCCAAATAAAAGGTTTGAGAACTAGTGATTTATACAACTGGGGTGGTTGTATTTGGTCTCCCATGCTCTTCTATTGAGACATTTAGATCCTGTGGTTTAACAGGTAAAACTTTCTCCCCTGAGCAAGCAGGCAGGCTCTATTAGATAAGCGGTAAAACAATATCAGCACTTGCGCAGGAGACCCGGGTTCCAATCTGGGGTAGAACGGGAAAGTTACAGAGTGCAGCTTTAACGTCTCTTGTCTCTTCATTCCTTCAGTTTAGTTAGATACACTTTACATAGATAGTAGGAATCAAACACACACGCACGCACGCACGCACGCACGCACGCACGCACGCACGCACGCACGCACGCACGCACACACACACACACACACACACACACACACACACACACACACACACACACACACACACTGACAATTATTTTATGTAGCGTTTCAGCATTTTTGTTCAGTAAAATAAAAACACACACATATTGATGCTACAGCCACTGACCAGGACAAGGCCTCTATTATGCAGACAATATCATGGTCACTTGTTCTCATGTTTTGTTTGTTAGCTTTGTTCTTCTCGACCACAAATGTACAGAATGTCATTTAGATAGCATGTTGTTTAGACAGATGATAGGTTCATTGTTGACCTGGTATCCTATAGTTTCATTATGTACAGAAAGAATGTAATTTAGATAGCATGTTGTTTAGACAGATGCTGTTTACCATTGTTTACCTGGTATCTTATAGTTTACTGAGGCACTACACTGCCACTCTGTATTCTATGTATGTGTTTACTTTGACTATTTTAAGTCACTCTGGATAAGACAAACAGATTTTACAATTTAGGCATTTAGCAGAAGCTCTTTTGTGAGCAAGCGAGCGAGCGTGCGTGTGTGCACTCGCGTGCATTTGGGTGTGTGTGCATACATGTGTAATCTCTATGTTATTGTTGTGAGGGCATCAGCTGGCTTCTTGCAGACAGATGGAAGTCCAGAAGCACAGCTACCGTCGTCCCAAAGGCGTCTGCCTGTTACACAAACACAAACACCAGGGTTGTTATAGTTAACACAAACTCACTAAATAATTAACTACAATTGGAAATAAATTATGAAGGAGTCATAATTATGTTTCCAGTTCAAATCGGCAGCTGAGCCAATCAAATGTAAGCTATGAGGAACTGACCCAGAACAGGAAATGTTTTTTTGAAAAGTGAACAACAGATATAGGCTACACTACAGATAGAAACTTGTGGATTGAACTGAAGGTAAGGACTTACCTGAGTGGTTGACTAGCATACAGTGTTGAGCTTTGTTCAGACCTTGACCTTTATCCCAGGCTGTGAAGGTCACTGGGCGGCCATCACTCCACAACCAAACACCATTCTGTAGGACAACACAATACAACATCATGTCACACGTGGCCCCTGGTGTGACTGTTCAGATGGCAGACCCCCGACCAATGTTTGTGCCAAGGTTGGTGTGGAAGTTTGGTGTCATGTCCACCTTGCCCCTTGCAAGTCTGCATGCTATGACGTACACCGTCGCCTACCCTTCTTAGCAATTTTATCAGGCTAGGGTTAGACTGGGACGTTCAAAATGTAGACAGGGACGTTTTTAGGGACTACCAAAACAAACAGTAAAAACACCAAAATAAAATAGTGTCAGTGATTTTGCAGGTAAACACCACCACACCATTACACTCCAGTGGTTGATATAACTGCTGGTATAGATGGACATGATGGGTAAACTAGAAAAAGTGCTCCTCGGAGCACAGGTCTCCGCTAGGTCAGGTACGTTATTGTGGCCTCATGGTGGCGCTATAATATGCCAATGTGAAAGGGGTGTAATTTCTTCTTAGGCTTTTCACGGCAATCAGACACTGCATTCATGATTTGAGGCTTTTGTTCCAAAAATGTGTTTTGCTAAGATTAGACCTGCTGGTGGCGCTATAACAGGCCAATGTGAAAAGGGTGCCATTTCTTCCTCGGCCTAGTGGGATTTCACGGAAATCGCAAGCTGGGTTCATGATTTGAGGCATTTTGTTCAAAACGGACCAATCCTGCAAACTTTGGAAGCCAACCTTAGCCAATGAGGATGGAATATGGAAAATCGGACAGATCCGTGTTGATCACATGACTATAGAGATAATGTGTACCGATTTGCATGACGTTTGGATAAAATCTGTAGGAGTAAATGGGTTTTGCACAAATCGGCCTACTGGTGGCGCTATAACAGGGCTATATGTGAAAGATTTGGGGCAGAGGTTCTGAATTGGCATCCAGGGAGTGTGTGTGCACAGTTTCGGAGCGAGCGGGCCAACGGTGTCGGAGATTAGCTGTTCACAGACGGACACACGGACACACGGACGGACACACACACGGACGGACAAGGGGTAAAACATACTCTCTCGCCATGCCTTCGGCCTGGCGGAGACAATAATATATGTATTGATTTTTTTATTTAAACACAGAGCAAGGTTACATACTAGCCTTTAATAAGAAGAGAATATAGCATACCTTTGCGGCGTCACAGCCTCCAACCCAGGCTTTCTTCGATCGGCCGATGTTGGAAAGGATGAGATCCTGGATGAACTTGTGTTCTCCTGCACTGAGGATGGATGCTAGGTTAGCACCCTGAGCCAGGCACACTCTCTATAGAAACATAATGAATGATAGGTTAATGGATGCTAGGTTAGCACCCTGAGCCAGGCACACTATCCATAGAAACATAATGAATGCTAGGTTAATGGATGCTAGGTTAGCACCCTGAGCCAGGCACAGTATCCATAGAAATATAATGAATGCTAGGTTAATGGATGCTAGGCTAGCACCCTGAGCCAGACACACTCTCTATAGAAACATACTAGGTTAGAAAGACATAATGGATGGATGCTAGGTTAGCATTCTCTATACAAAGACACAAGCACAAGACAAGATATATTGTACTTAATATGGTTTATATCTTTCTGTATGTCATCTCCAAAACACATGGCACTCAGTTTACACACATACATTTGCACGCAAAGGATGATGGATGATGTTTTTTGTTTTATATGACTGATATGATATATATACATGGGGCGGCCCGCCTGGGAAGCCACAGGCCCTGGTTGTCGCAGGTTCCATTCCAGGCCAGGCCAGCATTGTGTCGATGTGTGTCCCTGAGCAAGATTCTTAACCCCTAATTGCTCCCCAAGCGCCGTAGAATGGCTGCTCACTGCTCCTAGTTATTATGGGATGGGTAAATGCAGAGGACAAATTCCACTATTATGCAAATACACTGTGACAAAAGAACACCCCAAGGAGTGTGGACTATTCTATCTCTATTCTATCTATCTATGAACAAATATGGTTATGTCTATGCACGTTATGTCAATAAAATATTCAATCAATAGTAATCAAATTAATGTATGGACGGACAGACAGACAGACAGACAGACAGACAGACAGACAGACAGACAGACAGACAGACAGACAGACAGACAGACAGACAGACAGACAGACAGACAGACAGACAGACAGACAGACAGACAGACAGACAGACAGACTGATTGATGCATTACCTCTGAGTCAGCCCAATTCGTGTTGGTTTTTTCATATTTGTAACAGCTCCCAGAAAAGCCGTCCCACCCGGTTGGACATCTGGCCCACATTCTGACCGCTACAGAGTCTCCTGAAGAATAAACAATACCACAATAATGAAATAAACAGAATCAGGAAATCCTAAAGCAAACATACCGCCCCTCATTTATCAAACGCTCAAATCTCACGTCTGGTCTCAGGTCGTGTAGGCTTAGGCTACACTAGTGTGTTCCATCGTCTGGCAATCTGACAGGCATTTAAACATAATGCAGCAGCCAATATTCACCTCAAATGATGCAACCGAACATCTTAAGTAACTAAGTAAGTATCGCTAACATAAATAGGTAGTTGTCATTACGGGGTTAACAGGTGACATAATTAGAAGCATTTAAAAGTGAGGTATTAAAAACAATCTATTACAGTAGGTTGGATGCTTAATCAGTCACCCATTTGAACAGGAGCTTAAAGCTTTAACAGTTATTCAGACACCTGGACATTTTTTTAAGACCTACAGCATAAGTGTTTGCAAGAGGATTTTCATTTTGCAAACAGCAACGTATGAACATCTCCAGTCATATATAGAGTGCTGGGGGAAATTGATATTCAAAATGTATTCCAATCATAACATAGCCTATATTTGTGCTTGATTTGTGTAGTTTGACAAAGATTATTCCTACATGATAGGCTATGATAACTCGCAAACAATGTAGGAGTGCATGTTCCACACACAAAAATTCTGTTTTTCATTTTAGGTCTATATAAATATATTTAAAGAGTGAATGATGGCTAAAAGTTCATGATTTACTAGTAGTAAATTACTACTGTATCTCCACATCAGTGAATTTCTTCCACACTGCATTGTTCTGACTTATGGCACTTTTTAGTTTGTTCAACTGGACTCATATTTTGTTATATTTGTGCCAGTTATGTCTGTATGTCTGTGTGCTGTTCTGTTGACGGCCCGGGATGCCTGCGTATGCAAATATGTGTGTGTGTGTGTGTGTGTGTGTGTGTGTCTGTGTGTGTGTGTGTGTGTGTGTGTGTGTGTGTGTGTGTGTGTGTGTGTGTGTGTGCGTGTGCGTGTGCGTGTGCGTGTGCGTGTGCGTATGCGTGCGTGACTCCCCCCCCCCCCCACACACACACACACACACACACACACACACACACACACACACAAACACCTGACCTGGAACCGCAGCAGTCAGAGCCATGACAGCACAGAGAAGCAGAGACAAACGCAGCATCCTCATGATGATGAAGTCCTTCACTAGAAAGAGACAGACACATTAGAGAGACAGATGTGGGAGGAGGTGGGAGAGGAGAGGAGAGGTGCAACAGTTAATCAAACTACAGTAATCGATATGATGGTTTAAAAAAAATGCAATAATTTGTCATTTCATAAAATAATCAATCCTTATTTTGGGCAAAATAAAGAAATTGTGAAAATAGCTGATCTACAAGCTCACAACTGCGTTATGTGATGCATTGTGAGCTCGGCAATTGTTTAATTTTTTTTTCGCACGACCCTGTTTTGTGAAAAAACTTTAAATGCTTAATGTGTTTAATCAATATGGAAATACAGAAAGAAATACACACAGAAGGCGTAGGACTGGATACATTAAAGAAATACAAATCTTCCCACTCCTTTTTGGAACATGGAAATATAATTTACTGATGATTTCATAACAACCTTGCCGTCAATATTATTTATTCTGTTTATTCCTTTCGTCTTTTCGGTAAGACTATATTATATTAAGGTCGGGTCTATGAGGATTTATAAGCACATTTATAATGCACTTATAAGGCATTATAAAAAATGTTATTATGCATGATTATAATAATCATAATCATGCCTAGGTAAATAGCCTAGGTATAAAAAAAAAATAGGGCTAAAGTGGTTAATGTATGTTTTATTATGTAATCATTTATATCTGCAAAGTAACTAGTAACTAAAGTTTTCAAATAATTGTAGTGTAGTAAAAGTACAATATTTGCCTCTGAGATAGTGGAGTAGAAGTTAAAGTATAGACAATTGGAAATGCTCCAGTAAAGTAAAAGTACCTAAACGTTTTACTTAAGTAGGCCTACAGTACTTCATGAGCAAATGTACTTAGTTACTTTACACCACTGGTCTAATGAAACAATGGATAGTCCCCTACCTCAGTACTCAGACCTTCAGTAGAATGATGGGTTGTGGTTCTTCCTGTGTGTAGAAGTGTAGAAGTGTAGAAGTGCTGGAGCAGCAGCTCTTATATAGTGTTTATGTGGGTGACATACAAAGGATCATGTGAGGATAATGTGGATCATAATACAGAGTGGGAAACCATCAGCGAAAAAAACATGAATTTTGCTTCCTTGTGTCTCTAACCCTGACATTGGCATAATTTTCATGACGTTGATTTTCAACAAACTTCCTTGTGCTTCTGCCAAATGGTGTCATCGTCTTTTCCGTGAGCCTGCATATTCCTTGAGCGGTCACCACCACGCAATCTTGTGGTGGACATTTTCTTAAAATTAGATTTCTGCCACGGACATACATAATGAGTGGTCAATAATATTAATAGAAACCATATTCAGAGAATGGGGAAGGCTAATATTTGACCAACCTATTATAGGCTATATTATTTGAAGGACCACATGGTCAACGTTATGATGTAATGTTATGACAGCTAATTAAATGCTCTGACTGTAAACAATAATGCAGCTATGATGCAAAGACAGTAAAACACTGACAACTAAAGTGACCTATCTGCCCCCCCCTCTCTCTCTGTCTATTTCTGAGAAAACATACGTTTGTATTGCCAAAGCAAAAGTTGAACATAATCAAAACAAAACAATGTATGTACAATTAATTGATCTCTCTCTCTCTCTCTCTCTCTCTCTCTCTCTCTGTGTTCTATCTCAGTGATTCTCAACCTTTTCAGGCCACGGCCCCCAAAATAATCATATTTAATTTGGGGACCCCCCAAAATAATCATATATAAACTGGGGAGCCCCCAAAATAATCATATCTGAACTGGGGACCCCCCCAAATTAATCATATTTGAACTGGGGACCCCCAAAAATAATCATATCTGAACTGGGGACCCCCCCAAATTAATCATATTTGAACTGGGGACCCCCCAAAATAATCATATTTGAACTGGGGACCCCCCAAAATAATCATATTCAAACTGGGAACCCCCCCCCCCCCCCCCCCAAATAATCATATTTGAACTGGGGACCCCCCACTCTGACAAGTATTTGGAATTGTAGGAGTTAAGGCATTACATTTAGATTTGACTCGGTTCCACACATAAAAATAGTGAAAATAGCCGATCTACTGTACAAGCTCACCACCTGGCAAGGCAAGGCGGTGAGCTTGTAGATCTGCTATTTTCCAAACTTTTCTTTCTTACATTATTTGACAATTTGGCCAATGTTTAACCAGTTTTTATAGTATAGTTTGATGATTACTTTTGATATACAGTAGTAATGGTATTTTTTTATTTGTTTTGGCATGTTTGGTGATAAGGTATTAAAGGTCCTTAAATTGTCACTTTACTGTCATCTGGAGACCCCCCTCCAACAAAAAATGTTCTGGGGACCCGACCCACAGGTTGGGTCCCCCCCCCCCTCTCTCTCTCTCTCTCTCTCTCTCTCTCTCTCTCTCTCTCTCTCTCTCTCTCTCTCTCTCTCTCTCTCTCTCTCTCAGCAGTCGCACTGAATGCCACAGTCGACATTGAGTAGCAGAGACAATAACCTACTACATATTACTAATACTATGTGCCCAATAGCCAGCGGCAGTAGGCTACATTTATGTAAACCAAACCTATATCAGCCATAGAAAATGTCCATGCTCTCCTGCGGAGGCAGGGCCGGACTGGGACCAAAATTCAGCCCTGGCATTTTGGTCCGGACCGGCCCACCACCCCCCCGGACCGTTTTGTCAACGGGGGGGGGGGGTTGTTTCAGCCCAGCCCTGCACATGAACTCTGCAGCCGCACTGAGGCCCCTGCTGGAAAGCATCCCAGCCCAAACATTAACGTAACTAATAATTGGGCCACACGACCCTGAAATGACCGTAATAATCCTAAAACTGGAGCAAAAATATTTGCCCACCGGGCATTTGCCCGGTACGCCAAATGGCCAGTCCACCCCTGTGCGGAGGGAACTCATTGTGACTATATTTAAAAAAAAGTTAAGCTAATTGTCCTCTAGTTTCATATCCATTTGACATTTAAAGGCAGAAAACGTGCATTTAGTAAAATATCGCCACTTTCCCACGAGATTCAAAGACAGACTTCATTCTCTCCACTTCTCCAGTGAGCACACATGGTAGGCTATGGCCCAGGGCGCACCATTGACTGCAGGTGCAACCTATTAGGCTAATCATGCATTGTGTTAGACTCATGAGATGTGTATCTAGAGTATACATGTTTTTAATTTTTTATGATATTTTTTTGTATATATATTTGAAATATTTTTCACGGACATAGATGATTCTCACCACGGACATGAATGTCCGTGTACGGACATGTTGACGACCCCGGATGTGTAACTCTGAGAGTGTACAAATGGAACCAATTGGACTCGTAAGGGTCCATTTGGTTCCATTTGTACACTCAGTAACAGTTATGGTGGTCCTTAAAATTAAAAAAAGTTTGAGAACCACTGTGCCAGGCCTGGAATTTCATCTTATTAGGGGCAAGGCCACTTGACCTGTGGCCTTGTAAATATTGTGAGGGCACAAAGGCCAAATACAAGGACAGCAAGGCCATCAAATAAAACACTGATATTATGTCCACTGAAATAATATACATTTAATTTAAAGGTTAATAAAGAATTGCTATGAATACATTTAAATATGAAGTATAACCATCAGAGAAATAAATACATTCTTGTACAAACTCCTGAAAAGGAGTTCAGAAGTTCATAGTCAGAGTCACTGGACTGGTTTGAATGTGGGGATGAGGCGGCAGTGGTTCAGGGGTAGAGTGGTCGGGTAGAGTGAACTAGAAACAGCAAGGTTCCCAGTTCGATCCCGGGCTCCCCCGGAGTTAGTGTCGAAGTGTCCTTGAGCAAGACATTGATCATAATTGACATTGCTCCCGATGAGCAGGTTGGTGCCTTGCATGTTTTTTTCCACCGTGTGTGAATGTAATGCACAATCTATGTAAAGCGCTTTGGATAAAAGCGCTGTTTAAATGCACCATTTACCATTTTAATTTAAAGGTTAATAAAGAATGTGTATGAATACATTTAAATATGAAGTATAACCATCAGAGAAATAAATAAATTTTTGTACAAACTCATGAAAGGGAGTTCAGAAGTTCACACTCAAAGAGTCACTGGACTGGTTTGAAGGTGGGGATGAGAACTGAGGAGGAGTTAAGAGTTCAGAATCTTGACAGTGAAATAGAAACGGTAATTCTGTACTCTGTCTGATGACCTCATGTCCTGTAACTGTTGGCCCAAACAGCATGTGAATTATTAGTGCATGTGAGTTTATGTTCTGTTTGTACTTGGTGTCTCAGAAGTCACATAGACTGTCTGAGTTTTCTTTGCAGCTGGCAGAGGACCTTGATGTAACTATTTGTAATCATCCTTTGTGTCACCCTTTTTGGCAATCTACGCTCTTGCAAGGGCCTAGTTCAGTTGCATAACGTCCTTCTCTGACCACAAACGGTTCATGTCTGTGAAGCAGTGGTTGTAAGTACATTTACTTAAGTACAGTAGCCTACTTAAGTACAATTTTGAGTTATTTGTACTTTACTTGAGTAATTCCAATTTCCAATACTTTCGCTTCTACTCCACTACATCTCGAATCAAAATATGATACTTTTACTCCACTACATTTATTTGAAAACTTTAGTAACTAGTTACTTTGCAGATATAAATTATTACGTTATAAAACATAGTATGTGAACCACTTTGGCCCTATTTTATACATAGGCTATTTGAAAATATAGACATTTTAGTACTTTTACTTTTGGTACTTTAAGTACATTTTGATACCAATACTTTTGTACTTTTACTCAAGTAAATTTTGAATTCCGGACTTTTACTTGTAACAGAGTAGGCTACTTCTACATTGCAGTATTGATACTTTTACTTAAAGGGATACTCCACTTTCAAATAAAATAAACATTTAAAAAATATATTAAAAATAAATGAAAAAAGTAATGGAAAAATCACGGCCCCCTCACGCATTAGAGTGTCCTACTAATGTGTGAGGGGCCGTGATTTTGCCATAACTTCTTTCATTTTTTTTAAATATTTTTTTTTAATGTTTATTTTATTTGAAAGTGAAATATCCCTTTAAGTAAAATATTTGAGTACTTTTGTCCACCACTGCTGTGAAGACTACAGGACAAGTCTTCACAGCTGGGGGGCAGTGTGGATGGGGCATCAAGGCCACTGTGGCCTCAGGGCAGATCATTCTTTGAAGGGCAGAAGGCCAAACTGTGGGTGGACGGCGGCCATGGCCTTCATGGCCTCCATGAACTTCCTGCCCTGTACTGTGCAACACTAAATGGAACAGAGCCTTAATCAGTATAATTGGTAAGACCTGTGTGGTGTAGGGCTAGTTTACCACACCTGTGAAGGAAGTAAGGTGGAGGCCCAATTGACTGCTGTGCATAGAGCCTATTCTTTTCAGATGGGGTCTATAGTGGTCAAATACATGTCAATTTCTTCATATTTTCTTCCGTGATATGAAAGGTTTGAGAAGCACTGGAGTCGTGTGGAACTCAGACATACCGTAACTGGCAGCTGTACTGTCCAGTCTGCTAAAGCCCCCAGGGGGGTCCCCAGAGGATTAGCTTAATGTGCAACATTGTTTTCTCACTCAACAGTAAACAAACCAACATCCAGTATAAGTGTATACAGGGTACAGTATGCACATGTTTCTAAAGTAAACATTTAAGGACTTTTAAGACATGTTTAACCCATTTAGACCTGAGGCCGATTTTAAAAACGTTTTAAGAAAATCTTTTTTTATAGATTTAATATATAGCATCATCAGTATTGTGTAAATGAATGACATTTAACCACAACACCAACCAAAAAGGTTCAATACTTAGTGAACCTTTTTAGCCGAAAATAGCCGATCTACAAGATCACAACATCTCGTTGAGAGGCGTTGTGGGCTTGTAGATCGGCTATTTCCAGCTAATGTTCCCTTCAGAATAGGGATGCGTGGGCTCAAGTGGTTCATGTAAAAATGAAATCAAATAAAGTCCCTATCACACAAAGATTTGGCACCCCCCCCCCCTGCAGTTTCTCTGAGGCCTCCCAGCCAGTAGGTCTAGGTGCATGCGTGACTTTTACTGTGTTTATCAGCTTCTTTCAGAAGGATACAGTATCAAACCAGTTGTGACACCGTCAGCCAGTGATGGAAGAAGTACTCACATTGTTTGACTTAAGTATCTGTGTCAAAATATATTAAAGTACCAAAAGCAAAAGTAGGCTACTCATTGTGCAGAATGTCCCATTTCACAAGTTCAAAATGCATAAAAAATATTTTGAAAATAGAAGATCTACAAGCTCACAATGCGTTGCATTCACAACGCATTGCGAGCTTGTAGACCGGCTATTTTCAAATGGCCGAAAAAGGGCTGAAGTGGTTAATTCACCTGTTTCCTAGGCTGTGTGTTTTCCACTTCCTGTCGGATTTCATTGGATATCATTGGTCATCTGACCAGTTTCATTGGATTTCATTGGATCAAATCGACAGGAAGTGGAACACACACAGGAAGTGAAAAGCCTAGGAAACAGGTGGATATGTTTCGTGATAATAATGTAAATCTGCAAAGTAACTAGTATCTAAATAATTGTAGGGGAGTAAAAAGTACAATATTTGCTTCTGAGATGTAGTGGAGTAGAAGTAAAAGTATTGAAAATTGGAAATACTGAAGAAGTAACAAATACCTCAAAATTGTACTTAAGTAACTTGAGTAAATGTAGTTTACACCACTGCCTCTGCATTCCTTTAAATCACTCGGACTCATCCCGTCGTCGTGTTTAATCTGTGTGTGTCGAGCTTGGGATCCCTGTGATGTAAGACGTTATGATCAACACGTACAATGTCAATACCTGTCCACCTTCCTGGAAGACGGTCAGACAGTACGTATTACATGCTGCCAGTGGTGGGAAAAGTACTCACATATTTTACTTAAGAAAAAGTATCAATACTGCAATGTAGAAGTATATTCTGTTACAAGTAAAAGTCCGGAATTCAAAATTGACTTGAGTAAAAGTACAAAAGTATTGGTATCAAAATGCACTTAAAGTACCAAAAGTAAAAGCAGATCTACAAGCTTGTAGATTGGGTATTTTCAAATAGCCTATGTATAAAATAGGGCTAAAGTGGTAACGGTATGTTATATAATGTCATAATTTATATCTGCAAAGTAACTAGTAACTAAAGTTTTCAAATGAGTGTAGTGGAGTAAAAGTACAATATTTTCCTCTGAGATGTAGTGGAGTAGAAGTAAAAGTATTGATCATTGGAAATACTCTGTTAAAGTAAAAGTACCTCAAAATAGTACTTAAGTACAGTACTTGAGTAAATGTACTTAGTTATTTTACACCACTGCCTGTGATGTAAGACGTTATGATCAACACGTACAATACCTGTCCACCCTCCTGGAAGACAGTCAGACAGTATTACATGGTGCTGCTTTGCCAAACAAAGAACGAGTTTAGTTTGTAGATCGTGATCTGTGAACTCCAAGCCTTTTAATAGACTGATAGCTGCTGATTGTGTCACACTTGTCTCTTTAGTAGGAAACACCTATTCAGGACATTTACAGAATTATAGTGTTTTATGTGTGTGTATTTGAGTCTATTGTGTGTGTGTGTGTGTGTGTGTGTGTGTGTGTGTGTGTGTGTGTGTGTGTGTGTGTGTGTGTGTGTGTGTGTGTGTGTGTGTGTGTGTGTGTGTGTGTGTGTGTGTGTCTGTGTGTGTGTGTGTGTGTGTGTGTGTGTGTGTGTGTGTGTGTGTGTGTGTGCGCGGGTGCGTGCGTGCGGAGAGAGAGTAACTACTTGGATTGTCCATTTGTTGATGGCATCAGCCGCCTCACTGAAAACTATTTGGATATTGTATTTTTGAAACATTTTAACAACACGTTTTATCTGGGTCTCTGACAGAAAATAATTTCAGATGGGGGTGTGCAGAGTAAGCAAAAACATACATACAGTACATATACAGCAAGCACAAAACAAGTAACTTATGCTTTGGAAACAAGCTGCAACCTGCAACTACCAATATTTACAAGCTACTTATACAGAAAAACAAGCCCAAAGTCGCTTATAATAAGTGGACATGGCAACACTGATAACAAACCAGAACATTGCATGAGGCGATACTGAACTCATTGCTGTTTGACTGTTAGTATCCATATGTTTTGTAATGAGATTGTGTTGTTTATACAGTCATTTGAACACCATTGATGTCATTTATCCAACATTGTGGCATTTCCCTCAAAAAACATGGCCCCTGTCACACAATGGGACAGGGAGAGAAAAGGAGAGTTCTAGGCAGCTATCATTCATGAAAATCCCTCTAGAGTGGAATACCTATCTTTGCTATTACTGTATAAGGCCTAATGTCCTACAACTTACAATAACATGAACAAAGACACAGTCATTCACAGTCTGTTCTATAAATAGCTGTGAATTTACCAAGATCGTTGCTGATGAAATGCTCACACGTACAGCAGTGGTAATCATTTCCTGTGACAGTTGCTCACAACGTGACATTTGTTCCATTTTGTTTAAAGGGTCTACACCATGAAAATCACTTTTTTCTAGTTTTTTTGTATTTTTTGGGGTCCTCAGTGTCTCTTGTACCCCAAAAAATGTTTTTATTTTTAATTCAGTCATTCCTTCTCATTTCATGGATTTCCAGAAATGTTTATGAGGTCACAGACATTATTGATGGCAAACCCAATGTTAAATGAAAAGTGCCCGAATCGCTCCGAAACTTTTTCTACCCCCCCTAAGTGGGGGTCTACGAACAAATACTTCGGGCTCTGATTTTGGCTCCGCCCCCCAGAAGTGGGTGAAACAGGCACCTCAAACACTTGGTGGAATTGTTCAAAAATGTTCAAAGTGTTTTTTTTTCGATTTTGTATTTTTCTTAGATGCTTATTTTTAAAATATTTTTTTTTATTAACAGACACAATTGACTTGGGATGAGTATATCTGAGTGATGATTTAGGCTCAAACTTTTGAAAAAGGTTTGAGGGACATACACCATATGATATTAAATATTAAAAATAAAAATAAAAATCATGGTGTAGCTCCTTTAACCTCTTTAAAGCAATTAAGGATAGGCTCTGCCAAACCATGCATGCAGACACATGCATGTGTAGAGCCAACCAGTGCCCTAGCACCATGCCCAACTGCTTTCATAGGAGAATGTGTTGTTTTTACGGGGCCAGAGCTCAGCTCTGGACCTGTCTTAATGTTCCCCTCTTTTTTCTTCTGCCACTTTTCGCAGTTCTGGCTGAACCGTGCATACGCTTTTTACGAAACTTGGCCATATGGTAGATGGTCATGAAAAACTATCAAGAAATAATTCTCACAATCTTTCGTCAAAAGGTGGCGCTATAGCAAAATGCCAACTTTGAACAGGTACAACTCATGCCCTGTTTGACCTACAGCCATGAAACTTCAATACACACATGCGTCTACTCATGATGAACAACTTTCACACTCTGACTTTTGACCTCTGACCTTTAGATCTCCCACCATTTTGAATTATATGAAAAACAGTTAAAACCTATCTCCTCCTGGGATTTTTGAGTAATCTGCACGAAACGTTTTACACATGAACTTTGGACCTATGCCGACAAACAAGCAGCAAAAGATTTTCCATAAGTGAAAAAATGAAGCTTTAATGAGCCAATGAATATTGCAGTTTTATGACAATTATTCATCTGCCCCTAACACATACATGCAGACTCACATTTCTTTGAAACTTTGCGGTAATGTTGAGGGTCATTCCAAATATCACTGAAACCAATCTTACTCCAATTGGTCAAAGGGGGGCGCTATAGCGATTTTTTGGAAAATGCAAACTTTAAACAGGCAAAAGTCATGCCTCGTTTGGCCGACAGCCATTAAACCTGCTTACACATGTGCCTTGACTCATGAGGAACACATGTATCACGTTGACCAGTAAGCTCCGCCCTTTTGAGCAGTTTGAAAAACACTTAAACCCAGGATTTTCAGCTATTTGCGTGAAACTGTATCATCTGTGTGATCTCCTTTTTCACAGGTTCTTGTCTGTTGGTCCAATGGCTTCTCCCTTAAGCGAGTGCCTCACGACCGCAAGGTTGCCGGTTCAAGCCTCACTTGATGCAGACTCATTTAAGTTGAATTGCAAAAAACATGACTGTATCAATGAATACATGTGCAAACGGTAAAGATAACATGAAATGCTTATTTGAGAGGATGTTTTTTCAATGTATGACGTACTTCATTGTGAAAATAGCCGATCTACAATCTCACAACTTTTCAGATAGCAACGTTTTGTGAGCTTGTAGATCGGCTGCTTTCACTGGTTTCGGTTTCGAGGAGACATACCATTTCTCTATTGGTAAATGGTTTGTGAACGAGTGATCTTAGTGTTAGTGTTAGTGTGAATTCTTTTTTCACTGGTTCTGGTCTGTTGGTCCAATGGCGTCTCGCTTCAGCATCAGCCTCAGGATCCAAGGTCGCCACTTCAAGCCTCAACTCTTGCTGGCTACTTTTCAATTGTATCGCACAAAACATGACTGTATCAATTAATGCATGCGCAACTGTTAAAGGTAACATGAAATGCTTCTTGGAGAGAGTATTTTTTGCAATATATGACAAAATTGTGAAAATAGCCGATCTACAATCTCACAACTTTTCAGATAGCAACGTGTTTCTGAGCTTGTAGATCGGCTGCTGTGTTATCTCTTTTTTCATAGGTCTTGTCTGTTGGTCCAATGGCTTCTCCCTTAAGTGAGTGCCTCATGACTGCAAGGTTGCCGGTTCAAGCCTCACTTGATGCAGACTCATTTAAGTTGAATTGCAAAAAACATGAATGTATCAATGAATACATGTGCAAAGGGTAAAGATGACATGAAATGCTTATTTGAGAGGGTATGTTTTTGCAATGTATGACATACTTCATTCTGAAAATAGCCGATCTACAATCTCAAAACTTTTCAGATAGCAACGTGTTTCTGAGCTTGTAGATCGGCTGCTTTCACTGGTTCACTTTTATCTTCAACAGACAACCTCAGCCTGGACAAAGCTATAGCACTATAGGTAGTGTTACAGCCTGTCAATCCGAAGGTTGAGGGTTTGATTCCTGTTAATGGCAATAGGTTGAGACGTCCAATCAATCCATTCTGCTTCCATCTCTCTCTCTCTTCAATCTATTCCGTTTCCATGTCTCTCTCTCTCTCTCTCTCATTCACTGGCCCCGTATTATCGCTGCTTGCAGCTATATTTTATGTCTATGTTCCCCTCCTGATGATCAAGAAACAAGGCAACTGACATTCTCAACTCAAAAGTAAAATGATTATAATTATGATGGATGTTGGCCCAAAAGGCACAACAGTAGCAAATGAAGTCGCCAAAACTCTCAAATAAGTAAAACACTTTTATAACAGCAGAAGGAAACAGCCCTAGACCTCTCTCAGCGTTTCTGAAACCTGTGTGTGTTTTCAGGACATGGCCCAACTTTCCTCAACTTCCACTTTTGTGACTTCTGTTCTCGACAACAGTTGCACAAACAAATATAGTTTGAAGATGAACCAGAATGAGTGAGGACGTGTACGCCATACCAGACCTGACAAAGAAGGTCAGATATGGCCGAGGAGAGAGGGAGCAGGAGATGGAGGAGAGAGGAGAGAGAGAGAAGAGAGGATAGTAGACATCTATGTCACTGCAGACAACCTTGACCTTGTCCCTGGGACACAGCAGGATGCTTTGCAGAAGAACACAGCACAGGAGCAGAGTGAATTGGTACAAATAAATGCTCCAAGTTTAGTTTCAAGCCACTCTTCTACATTCATGGTGTTATATTATTTGTGTCAATTAAGAACTTAAATGACTTGTTATCTGTCATAAAGCATCATAACTTGTTAAAACCATCTGTAGTATCCTCATAGGTTTGTCTTGTGTTTTTCAGGCTCTGATCAGTCAAAGAACAATCATTCCAGAGCTGCTGCAGTGTGTCTGGTGCTGCTGAGTCTTCTATTGGCTGTCATCATTGGTCTGGTCATAAAGTTTGAGTATCATTCTATAAACACTATCTTTACATGTTATATTTATGTCATTAATGTAGTGTTGATGGCTGTTGATCGGAATACTTTGGCCCTTACATTTGAAGGGACCTATCTTGGGCGGCACCTTACCCCTTCGCACTACTCACTACCCGTTAATTACGCACAAGGCAGCTGGCACTGTCCCTGAACGGTATCTTACGGTCGTACTACCCGCAATACATTATGCCGACAACATTATTTGCACCTGGAGGTGTGGCTGTGGGCATGTTGTTGCTTCATCCCTAAAATTGCTATCTTGCCCACACACGTTAGGGAAAGCGCATAGCGGATTATAAAGCCACCCGCTATGCCAAATTCATTTGGTAGAGAGCACGCCAGCTGCATTGGACATGTCCGGAGACGGCCGAGTGCACAACGGCCCAACATTCAGAGGTCTCTGTCTCTCCTAATTCTCCTAATAAAACAAATCTCTGTGATTCTAATTTTACTATAATCAGCAGAAGTGAGTGTCAATTCCTTGTGTCAATTGTGTTTATATAAGATGATAGTCTATTTAAAGAAGACAATATGTGCTGCGTGATTCGATCACTCCAATTTACACACTTCAGTTTTATTGATCCATTGCGCATGAAGTAAAGAACGGATTACAATAATATAACATTCTCTATGATCAGTAACATGTAGGTGATACTTATGTCTATCAAATATGGTTTTATTGAAAGGCAATCAAAGGCTAGAGCGTATGAAGCAAACGTAGCGTGTATATTGTCCAACATTATAACGCCTCAGTGCGACTGGACACGGACGCAAAAGTGTGACTGTTAATTCCTTGTGTCAATAAATGGGGTTTTCATCAGCAGTTGCTTATCAAAGACAAATAAAATGTTGTTTGATCTGCATTTGCTATAACCACACCAGACCATTTTGTTTAAAGTTATCTATAACCAGCAATGTGTGAGTGATAATTCTGTGCATTAAATATAAATTTATTCCAAGGCAACGTCACTCTTCCATGGGCAGAGAGGGAGAGAGGGTAAGATTGCACTGGGGATAATGGCTAGCGCAGTCTTTTCGAGGCAATAGCATCTGGCAAGGTGATTCGTTTTATTAATGCAACGCCCAAACCACACCTATGCATAATGTAACGGTTAGCGCAGGTGTTTTAGGGATAAGGCTGGTGTCGGGATATAGCAACTTTTGCATGGGAACGCCCCTTGCGTCAAGCTAAATCCCCAAATAGTGGGTTTATCCACTTCGGGCCAAGATAGAGCCCCAGAGTTCAGGTCGCTACGCGGCCCCCACACCTACGTTGCACCGCCAATCCGACCAATATGTCTGAGTCATAGGGTCGAGGGCTTTGTCAGAGTAGACGTTGTACTCGTCTACCTACCTTTTATGCCCATATATGGAGATCTCTGTATGTGTCAGTTCTTGTCCCTGTTATGCAGATATATGGAGATCCCTGATGTCATCAGTATATGCCCATATGGCATGCCCATATATGGGCATATCTTTTGGATCGGCGGTTCTGGACAACCGTATTGGGTTTGTTTATGGCTACTAGAGGTTTGAGCCGCTTCGCGGCCCTCACATCTAGATCACCCCTCCTCTCCTCCCCCACTCCTCGCCCCCCCTCCTCTCCTCTCCTCTCCTCTCCTCTCCTCTCCTCTCCTCTCCTCTCCTCTCCTCTCCTCTCCTCTCCTCTCCTCTCCTCTCCTCTCCTCTCCTCTCCTCCCCTCCTCTCCTCTCCTATGTCTGAGTCACAGTGACGTGGCCGTGGTCCTGCCTATATATGGGCGTATCAGGATTGTTTATGGTTATGTCTGAGTCAGTGTGACGTGGCCGTGGTCCAGCCTATTGTGGCCGGGTTAATTAGCCCCCATTAGCCAATTTTAATAATGAGAATAACCCATAATGTGACAGAATACTCTATAATACTTCGTTTAAATACAGGAAATTCAATTAAAGGTAATTTGCGTTACAGCTTATAGCAAAAACATGGTAAAAGTAATCTAAATTGGTTACAATATTCAGTGGTTCAATACAGTTGGTTATAATATCAATTGAACAATAAAACATGTTACAGTCTCCAATTATTCAATACAGTTGGTTATAATATCAATTGAACAAGAAGGTTACAGTATTTAATTGAATCCAACCATAAGTAAAGTATTTATAATGATTAAATACCTCAAATACCTAAAGCCCTACTGAAAGATGTAGCTCAGTGATTAACCTCAATTATTCAGTCTAAATGTCACTTGAAAAACCCTGATGATCAAATCAATAACTTCCTATGAACTTTCCCTTACTCTCCTTAACCTTCTACCTATTGTTCTTTGGACCAGAGGGGATATAAGGTGATCAATCCTATCCTCTCATAGTTAAAACTTAATAATAGGCATATTATTAAGTTGGAAGCTCTATTCCAATTGTTGTGCACTAAAATTGTTGGCAAATTTTAACGACCCTGTCTGTTATTTAAGTACCTTCCTGCCATGTCAGCACAACTCAGGCGACTAAGTCCCTATTCTGGGTGACATGACTAAACCTACTCTTAACAGATAAACAGGTATCTAACTTCAGCACGCAAGAGCCCAAATGTCCCTCCATTTGATCCTATCATTTCTCAGTCCCCTTAAGGTGATCTTTACTGGAAATGAATGCCGTCTTTCCCAACCTAGCACCGCTAGCAATAATGATGCTCCACCTCCCTTTAAAGACGGGGTGCCGTGATTTTCAGTGATTTCCCCCCCCCCCCTAAAACATAATCATCAGGTATTATGGTTAAACTAGGAGGAAGATTTTTTTCAAAAAAGTGTACAGAAATGGTTACAATTATGTTTTTATGTAGACACACCCACCAGTTCATTAAGTATACCTGGTTCTCACCTTAGCACCTCCTCCACCACCTTAGCACCACCCACCTGTCCTAGTCCCTCCTCCTCCTCATGCCCACACCTGTTGTGTTATGATAATGAGGGGGAGGGTATGGCTTTGTGATGTCACTAAAGCGCTGTTTCTCTATTGGCACATTTGACCCTCAAGGTTTCGGCCTCCAGGAAGAAACTCCAAATAGTCAGAGAAGACATAAAACACCATAAAAACACCACCAGGGGGCTTAATGAAGTTCTATCAACCTCATAGACACATGAAAAACAGAAAAAGTGCAAAAACATGGCACCACCTCTTTAACATTAGACTTTGTTGTTTTATAGACCTATAATCAAATGTTTTTTTTTAACACTTAAGGTTTTGCTTTCCCCATCTTCATACATTTCTTCACATTCTTATATGTTGGCAAATGCCTTCAGCACTGCAGCACAGCAACACGCTCAAAGGTCCATTCTTCGCACTTCCAGAGTTAAATGAACATATTACTGTGTAGTGAGTGAATCATGTAAACTCTGAAACAAAGTGCTAATGAAAAGACTGAATGCACATTTCAAATACTGTCCACTTCAGCAGCAGTAAGTCAGACAGACAGACAGACAGACAGACAGACAGACAGACAGACAGACAGACAGACAGACAGACAGACAGACAGACAGACAGACAGACAGACAGACAGACAGACAGACAGACAGACAGACAGACAGACAGACAGACAGACAGACAGACAGACAGTGGTTATCAAACGTTTTCATATCAAGGACCCGCAAACAAATGTTTTTGGCCCCATCTGAAATCAATAGTCCCACAATGTTATCAATGACATTATCATTTCATACAAAATGATCTGGTTACATTTAACATTTGACACAAACAGGCTTAAGAATTGGTCGTTTTTATTTTATATATAATATTCAGTGAAACTATAATGATGCTCATTATCTCGAGGTAACCAAGCTTATATATGTTATATGAAACAATTCACGCCTATTAATAGATAATAAAAAATAAAACAAATCTATGTGTCTACAGAAGTTTATCACAGTATGTGAGACAGAAAGCGGTTGAGGAGGATGGGCCTCCCTCTCCCCCTCGACCAGGAGGGCCCATTAGGGTGGAGGCGATGGGGAGGAGGTGTGAACTCACTGCCACCACCACTGTGACAGAGACACTGAAGCCAGTTTGTACATTAAACCACCCCCCTCCCCATATGAGAATAATAAGCACATATTGTTCAGGCCTGCAGCATAAGATAGACCACATCCTGTTGATGATGACACTTAGACTTATTTTTAAAGTGGAAAGTTCCTCTAATGTACTTTTTCTTCTTAGAAACAGAGAGAGGAAAATAAATAAATAAAAAGGTGCTCTTCCAGTCTATTCTATTAAAGCAAATTTTCTATGATTGTTCAATTTAACCAACGATGCAACACTGTTTCTTGCAGAAACAGAATCTGTTTACATATCGTAAATATATATTTAAAAAAATTGTAGTAATAATAATAATAATGATGGATGTTGGCCCAAAAGGCAGTAGTTAATTAAGTCGCCAAAACTCTTAAGTAAGTATGCAATACTTTTATAACGCACAACAGCAGAAGGGAACAACCCTAGACTTCTCTCAGCATTTCTGAAACCTGTGGGTGTGAAGTTTTCAGGACATGGCTAATTAATCTATATCTAATGCACGTTACGCCCAACATGTCAACTTCCTCTTTTGTGACTTCTGTTCTCCAACAAGTTGCACAAACAAATATAGTTTGAAGATGAACCAGAATGAGTGAGGACGTGTACGCCATACCAGACCTGACAAAGAAGGTCAGATAAAGCCGAGGAGAGAGGGAGCAGGAGATGGAGGAGAGAGGAGAGAGAGAAGACAGAGGAGAGAGGGAGGAGAGGATAGTGGACATCTATGTCACTGCAGACGACCTTGAACTTGTCCCTGGGACACAGCAGGATGCTGTGCAGAAGAACACAGCACAGGAGAAGAATGAAGGTACAAATAATTGATTTACACAATGATTCACTAACACATCTGGAACGCCACAATAATTTTGACACATCAAAGGAAGAACTGACAAGTTTAGTTTCAAGCCACTCTTCTACATTTATGGCGTTATATTATTTGTGTCAATTAAGAACTTAAATGACTTGTTATCTGTTATAAAGGATCATAACTTGTTAAAACCATCTGTATAGTATCCTCATAGGTTTGTCTTGTGTTTTTCAGGCTCTGATCAGTCAAAGAACAATCATTCCAGAGCTGCTGCAGTGTGTCTGGTGCTGCTGAGTCTTCTATTGGCTGTCATCATTGGTCTGGCCATAAAGTGTGAGTATCATTTTATACACCATACGCTATCTTTAAATGTTTTATATTTGTGTCAGAAATAGTGTTGATGGCTGTTGATCGAAATACTTTGGCCCTCACATCTAGAGTTCAGGTCGCTAAGTGGCCCTCACACCTGCGTTGCCGATCCGACCGATATGTCTGAGACATAGTGTCGAGGGCTTTGTCAGAGTAGACGTTGTACTCGTCTGCCTGTGTCCCTTTTATGCCCCTATATGGAGATCCCTGATGTCATCAGTATATGCCCGTATATTGGCATGCCCATATATGGGCATATCGGTTGGATAGGCGGTTCTGGACAACTGGAGATCCATATATGCCTATATGGACATATTGGTCGGAATGGTGGTTCTGGACAACCATATCGGGTGTGTCTATGGCTATATCTGAGTCACAGTGACGTGGCCATGGTCCTGCCTAATATGGGCGTATCAGGTTTGTTTATGTTATGTCTGAGACAGAGTGATGTGGCCGTGCCCATCCTCCCATTAGCCAATTGTGATATAGGATAATGACCTGCTCACCATTTATTATCCCACTTATACCATAGCTATTTAATGAAGCGATTAACAAATTGATAACAACATGTAACAACAACATTATTTCATTGATTTTAAAAGGATTTCATTGCTTACGGTAAAGAAAAATCTAATCCATTAGATTACCTGTGCCAAGTACGTCCAGCATGCAGGTCGGCTCGCAAAACTATGGCGGTAGGAAGTGATTATCAAATTTGAATGAATATTATGCTGATTTCTCACCTCAAATGGTTTCCGAATCATTCTTTAGTGTAGCTACTGTTTAGCTGTAAAACAAATGTCTAGGGCAACAACCAAGCAACATGGTTGGATTGATTAATTGGTTGATTCATGTGCATTGTCTGCAGCTGTCTGTTATTGATAGCAGCGGTCATCTTATATTAAAATTGGAGGACCAGCCGGCGGACCAATGCATCTACACCAAAATATGGGGTGTGTTGTCTAACCTCAATATGTCGTTATGGTATCAGGTGCAAACAAATCAGTCAGCTCCATATGGGCACAAAAGGGAGCATGCCCATATATGGGTATGGGACAAGGACTGACAGATACAGAGATCTCCATATATGGGCATATTGGTCGGATCGGCGGTGCAACGTAGGTGTGAGGGCCGCATTTGGATGTAAAGCTTAACAGTTTTCTGTTTTTATTCCCCTTCTTGCAGATTCTGAAAAGATTACAGAGAAAAACAACCTGGTCAAAGACCTAGAACAGCTACAGTTCCGATATAACCACCTGACTAAACAGAAGGATCAGCTACAGTCCAACTATAACAATGTAACTGAAGAGAGAGATGACCTGAAGAGGAGGCTCTGTGGTCAGTGAGACATCACTGTTTTCCTTCATTGTTAATCATGTTTTTCATCATTTTCCATTAATATGAGCAAACAGTTGCTAACTTTATTATGTTGTTGTTAGAATCATATGGATTTACATTTGATGGTGGTGTGTGTTACTACGTCTCTACTGAGAAGAAAACCTGGGATGTGAGCAGACGATACTGTAAAGACAAACAATCAGATCTGATGGTCGTAAACAGCAAAGAAAAACAGGTGTGTGTGTGTGTGTGTGTGTGTGTGTGTGTGTGTTTGTGCGTGCGTGCGCGCGTGCGTGCGTGCGTGCGTGCGTGCGTGCGTGCGTGCGTGCGTGCGTGCGTGCGTGCGTGCGTGCGTGCGTGCGTGCGTGCGTGCGTGCGTGGCGTGCGTGCGTGCGTGCGTGCGTGGCGTGCGTGCGTGCATATGCGTTGTAAACTATCTGTTTGTACTTCAGTAACCGCAGCATCTTTTCTGTCCATGACTTTGTTGAGAGAGTTGCTGGCACAAAACAGAACAGGTGGCTGGGTTTGACTGACACAGACGAAGAAGGAGTCTGGAAGTGGGTAGATGGAACCCGACTAACCACACCAACGTAAGACTTTACTTCATTCTTCTCTTCTTCATTTCAACTACATTGTCATTACATTTCACATCTTGGCTGCTTTTTTGTTTTTTTGTAGGCCTATGTAATAAATGTTCCTACTTTTCTATAGGTACTGGTACGATGGTGAGCCTAATAGCGAAGAAGGAGAAGAAGACTGCATTGTTTTTTGGAATGGAGATAATAAAGGATGGTACGACAAAACATGTGGTAAACCTAACTTTTGGATCTGTGAAATGGTTCTTGGCTGAAATCATCATTTTCACAATTAGTTAGCTGTGTTGGTACAGCTACATTATGGGTGTGTTTTCATGTAGTAGTTTGTTTGCTTTGGTTTGTCTGCCTTGTAATTCTACCCAATATGCCTTGTAGAAATTACAATTTATATCAATACTTTCATTATTTAGTTAAAGGGGAGCCTGTAGCATGGGAATAACATGAATCTAACAGCCATCTGTTACATTTTACATGTCATACAGTCTGGAGCAACGGAAGCTCTGAAAATGATCTAGCGATAAAGCGGATGTGATGCCTCCTCCCCACTTCCGTTTCGTCTTTACAGTCACACATATTTATCTTTTTTTTTTATTTTTTTTATTTTTTTATTATTATTATTTCTTTTATTAAATTTTTATCCCGCGATTTTTGTAACCCATTTTTTTTTCACCCGGTGCCAATTTCCTAAGTGATCCTGGGCACTACACCAGCCCTACACCAGTATTACACCTGTCACCCCACAGTAGGGAGGCCAGGGCCGAGCTCATGCTTCCTTCAGGCATGAGAGCCAACTGACCTTCTTGTCTCCTGACAGGGGGGAGTTTCCCTGGTTGGACGTAGCGCGTGGAAGGAACACGTTATTCCAACCAGTTCCCTTCCCCTCCATCAGGCGCCCCGGCTGTCATGGGGGAGGCGGTATAGTGACCAGGATTACTACATGTTTTTGTGAGGGTATTAACTACCCTAGGAGACACGGGGAGAACATGCAAACTCCACACAGAGTAGGCCCTTTCGCCAACCCCACCTAGGGTATGGGCACTGATGACGCGGAGGAGAAGACACGCCCCCAGTGCCCACAGCGTCCCCGGCGGGAATCGAACCCAGGACCTTCTAGCTGTGAGGCGACAGCGCTACCGACTGCGCCACCGTGCCCCTTCACACACACACACACACATATTTATCTTATTATAAAAAAAAAAATATATAAGCATATATAGTTTGCTGCTTAGCAGAAATGGAAATAATACAATTAATTAATGTAGAGATATTTTAAGATATATTTCCGTGAACGTAAATGACGAACAGATTACAGCTTCCTGTCTCGGATTTCAGGAGGTGTAGTTGTAGTTCCAGACTCTATATAGTATTCGGAGATTGTGGAATAGTTGGCTACGTGAGACTAGCACACAAAGGTTATCTCACAGCTGTCTCTCACTACCACTACAGTCTAGCATGCTACTTTGTTGTGGGTACTTAAAATACTTTTTAGGTAGTTGTAATGGTATTTTAGAGTTTGTCTTTTCATAGAAAACAACATATTTTTCTCTGGCCACCAGGCTGCAGCAGTAGCCTGCAAGGTGAAGGACACAGCCTATCTTTGTCAATTGTTTACCAAATTGGTTAAGGCAACAATTGATAAACAACTTTTTAGGTTCTAGTTTTGTTATGTTAGCTTAGCATGACAAGATGACTTAATGTGATTTGTAAGGCACCGCCCATGCAGAGACAAACTTCACATTATGTGCACATTTTCTGTACTGTGAAAAACACCTTGCTGTTCCTACACTCCAATAAAATGTATCTGCAACATAAATGTTTATGCGTTTTAAATTGGTGTATTCTACTCAAGATCAGATACAAAAGATCACTTTACTTCCCATTATATTTAAGTGGAGTAAAAATATCTCTTAGGTTCAGTGCACATTTACCCTGCTGGTGCAAATCATTACGAACTAGAAAAAGTGCTCCTCGGAGCACAGGTCTCCGCCAGGTCATGTAGGTTATTGTGGGCCTACAATGTTCGTAATTCGCCAATCAGGATAGAAAAAAAAGAATCAGGAAAAATCGGACGGAACTGTCTTGATTACTTGACTATAAAGATAATGTGTACCGATTTGCATGATGTTTGGACAAAACTGTTAGGAGTAATATAAAAAAAGTGTTTGCAAAATTTGGCCTCCTGGTGGCGCTATAATAGGGCAATGTTAAAATGGTGGCATTTGTTCCTCAACGTAACGCGAATGTGTGTGCAAAGTTTCACCGCAATCGGACACTGCATTCATGATTTGCTGCATTTTGTTCAAAACGGCCCACTCCTGCGAACTTAAAATGTGAATCTTAGCCAATCAGGATGGAATATGAAACATCTAACAGATCTGTCTTGATCACTCGACTATAGAGATCATGTGTACCGATTTGTGTGAAATTTTGAGAAAATCCAAAGGCTTAATATATATATATTTTTTTTTACATAAGTTGGCCCCCTGGTGGCGCTATAAAAGGCAGATGTGAAAAATGCAGGGCCTCTAGGGAGTGTGCATACAAAGTTTTGCACAGATCGGTGTAGTTATATGTAAAAACAGGAATAGCGCCACCATGAGGCTGATTTGAAAAAATTCAAGTGGTATTTCTTCCTCGGCCTGGTGAGAATGTGTGTGCAACATTTCACGGAAATTGCACACTGTGTTCATGATGTGAGGCATTTTGTTCCAAACGGAGCACTTTGTCCAAAAAAATTCCAAAATCGGTACACAGTATCTCTATAGTCAATAAACGAAACGAGTATTTCAGATTTTTCATATTCCATCCTGATTGGCAAAGATTTTTGGTATATAACTATACTATACAATGTATTTATATATAATGTATATATATATATTTTTGTATATAACTCCTTTATATCTTATCCAAAAATCATGCAAATCGGTACACAGTGTCTCTATAGTTTTGTTATCAAGACAGATCTGTCCGATTTTTCATATTCCATCCTAATTGGCTAATACTGTCTTCCAAAGTTTGCAGAATTTGTCCGTTTTTAACAAAAAAATCACATTCCCACTAGGCCGAGGAAGAAATGCCACCCTTTTCACATTGGCCTGCTATAGCGCCACCAGCAGGTATAATTTAGCAAAACACTTTTTTGGAACAAAATGCCTCAAATCATGAATGCAGTGTCCAATTGCGGTGAAAGGCCTAAGAAGAAATGGCACCCTTTTCACATTGGCCTGATAGCGCCACCAGGAGGCCACAATAACCTACCTGACCTGGCGGAGAGTCCGGACACCTGTGACATTTTCTATTTTACCCTTCAACTTATTTATTTATGCCCAGAATGACTGGCTATCCACAGGGTTTGTAGCAGTTTGTAGCAATTGTAGAAATAGTACGCCTTTAATGTAATTAAAAACTGATTATATGTATTTGGCCATCATTTATAAAACACATGTGAATATAAAATGAAATATACAATAGTAATGATTTATTTTATTAGTTTTAAGTCTCAGGGGCTGGTTGTAACGCTTATTATGTTAATCTGACATGGCTTTATGCCACACAGGATATGTGAGGCTATGTGGAGTCTAGGTGGTGTTTGATGATGATGATGATGATGTCTTATGTTTCATATATTAATGTGCTACATTAAACATCTTCATCATACCATTGTGACTCAGGTCTCGAAGTGCATGCCAGTAACGTCTAGGCATCTGCATTTGTGGTCGGAAAGATATGTGTGTGACATGGAGGAAGTGTGAAAGATTCGTGTTTTGTAGAGCCGAGTGGTTTTGTGTTCTTCGAACAGATAAAGCGAAACGACCAAAGTGCCTATGTACCTGGCACTGTGGTCAACTTACTGTAGCTTAGAAGCTGCTCACGTTACCTAAAAAAGATGAGAAAAACTCCTACTCTATCCTCCCTTGATGATTAATTAATAGATTGTAAACTTAAATATGTGAAATAAAAGGACGCTTTTCCGGACTTTGTCAACAGCTCTAATTCAAAAACAATTATTTATTTTGAGAAAGCTTCTATGCTACTTGATAGGAGTCTTTCATATCTAGTTCACATTGAGCTGATCATCTCATCAATGCTTGTTGACTGTTGAGAGATTGGATACTAGCTTGTAGGTTTTTATCTGTCTGCAAGTAATCTCTCAAGAACAGATTCAGAGCTGGGCGCTGTTTTTTCCTTCTTTTTGACACTGGGTTCCCAGATTGGTCTGCAAGTGATGGTGCAAGCTGTCTAATAGCTTCATAGATTTGTTTGACAGCACAACCATTTGTTGTGTAAATTAACTGTAGTTTGTTTAAACATTATCTTTGCTAATCTGTTGGATTCATGTTAACATGTATTTTCAGACATTTATTTATTTATGTATTTATTTATGTATAAAACAGTTCCTATCACACAAAAGAATTGCCGGACTATTGACTGTGAGGACGCCCTAGGGGTCTCGGACTCTCTGTTGAAGACCCCTGTGACATAGTTCATTTAGCTTACATGTAGCAGTGCATTGAGCAGTGCCATTCATTTTACCCTTGCTGCTTCAGGCAGCTGAAATCTCTCTTTTCTTTTCTTTGAAAAACTTTTGAATCATCAGAACACCATCAAACGCGGGGAGGCGAACAGCATTTTCCCAATGACTTGCAGGCAAGGGGCACAGACGGCTGTGTTGTTGACGGACAACGGATGGCCACGCCAGCTTCTATGCATCCCAGAAATATATAGCTTATAATTTGTAATGTAAGGAATTTGTAATTTGTAAGGAAATGTAAATATGGCAACTCATTTAGATGTAGGCTTAAGTATAGGTTTATGGTTTCCCAAGGACTATAGCCGATTCACTCATGATACAATTTCTCTTTCATAACAGATACATGTGACAGATAATCCCCTACAACAAAACACCAAGAGAGTAAAAAAAAAAATGTTTCCGTCATTCAGTCCGACTTCACTGTATACTATAGTAGCCTTTTCATAAATTATATTTGTACTTATGCTGTCGTGAAATATTTAGAGAAATTTAAAGTTTCAAATACAAAAGTAGTAGTAGTAGTTTTGAATTAGCAAACTGGACATTTAGACTGAATGTTTCCTTTATCCTCATCTTGTGCTAATGCACGCAAGTGTTTCGCCAGGTTTTATTTTTGCTGTTTCTCATAAGCGTGCATCCGTTGTCCGTCAACAACACAGCCGTCTGTGCCTTGACTTCTGTGTCCTGACTGCGCTCCCCAACCGGGCCCCCTACAGTTGATACTTACCAGAGTATCTGTGTGTTTCTACTGTGTCTGACCACGTAGTTTAATGCAAAGACCCATTGCTTACATACTAAGCTCTCCGGTGAGGGAGCTCTCTGTGTTGGGAGACAGGTAGAGACAGCGGGAGCAGTGTGCAGGCAGTGCAGCGATGTATTCTATTATTCTATTTCTATTCTATTGTTATGCTAAACACAACAAGCTCAACAGCAAGGAGGAGACAGTCAGCTAGAGCGACAAGCTGGTACGCAGGCCGCCAGTTTGACACCCCTGGTAGATGGTGTGTGTTGGTATGTAGGTCATGTAGAACAGTGTTGAAAACATTTTCTAAATGTATTTTCAGAGGATGTGTTTTTTTGTTATTTGGCGTCAGCGTTGTCGTGTCGGGCTGCTCGCATGACATGCGGTGACCGCTGATGTTGCCATGTCAAACCTATAAGACAGGATATGTATTTGAGGTCATGAGGTTATGACATCTCATAATGTCATAAAAGAAAGACGACACTTCTCTTTTCTTCAGTGTGTGAGGAGGTGAACAATGTAAAATACCTGCCAGAATAATTAAAGTCATAAAGGTAGAAATGGCCGTGGCTTTACATTCTGGAAACATTGAGATCCAAGAGGAAGATGATGATGAGGAGGACGATGACATAAACTGTGATGATGTTGAGTCTCCAGCTCAGCAGAAACATCCACAGAAGATGCCTCAGTCTGGTAAGAGATATTAATACGACTGATCACAAAAAATATACTTTAAAACTTTTAAAACAAGAGGTTGAAATATAAAAAATGATCTCACTCCCTCTATATTCTCACTGTGTGTGTGTGTGTGTGTGTGTGTGTGTGTGTGTGTGTGTGTGTGTGTGTGTGTGTGTGTGTGTGTCCAGGCAGAAGACGGTACAGGATGCTAGCAATGGGGTTTGGATTGCTTTGTGGTGTTCAAGCTCTCCTCAACATTGGTCTCCGACTCTCTCTCTGTAAGCCAACTTTCATATCAATGTATTTTATTATAATGTTTTATATATCTATGATAGGCCAACATGGATTTTAATTTAAATTCATTTGCATATTCTTACATATTCTTCTGGACTTCTGTGCTAGTCATGGATTGTGCATAACAAGCACCATGTTTGAACATAAGTGAACTCATACGTGATGCTCATAAGTGAATATGGTACCACAGCACCACGCCAAAGGTCAATGATTGATTTTGTTATCATATCATCTGACCTGAGGTTGCATGTCTTGGGCTCTTGGTAAATGGTGCATTTGTATAGCGCCGTTACCATAGCACAGCGAGCACCCACTGGGAATGCACCGGTCTGGTCAGGTGGTTAAAATGCTTTGTAACACGTGCACTGCACAGGAAGCATGATACCCGGTCTTATACCGCAAGTAATTCTGAACGGATTTATGTCATTCAAACTCTCTCTCTGTAATCTTCAAAGTCTGATTATTAATTCCTTGTGCCAGTTATCATCCACCAATAATCCAATTGTACAACTTGAAATGTAGCCTACATTTACTTCTCTCGTTTTCTCTCTGTTTCTCTTTCTCACTCTCCGTCTCTTTCTCTCCGTCTCTCAAAGCCACAGTGAGAGAGAGAGAGAGAGAGAGAGAGAGAGAGAGAGAGAGAGAGAGAGAGAGAGAGAGAGAGAGAGAGAGAGAGAGAGAGAGAGTTTACTGTCTCACAGTAAACACTCTGGCCTCATTTGGGGGTTAAATGTGTGCGTGCCTTGCACAGTTTGTGGCGCTGGGTGCACACACTGCACAGGTAGGTGAACATCTTTGTACCAGTGTCAGGGTAGGCTACATCTTTCTTTCTCAAGGATGGGCATATTACTGGGTCCCCTTCGAGATACTGCGGGAGTATGGGGTGAGGTTGGCCCTACTGAGGGCCATTCAATGGCCCTTGAATGGCTGTACGCCTAAAGTGAGAGCAGTGGGGCTTGACCTCTGCCAAACCTCTCCTGTTTGTGATATTCATGGACAGGATCTCAAGGTGCAGTCATCATGGAGGAGGGGATTTACAGTGCGGTAGGCTGGGGATTGCATCACCGCTTTTTGCAGATGATATGCCCCTGATGGCATCATCGTGTGTGACCTCCATCACTGACTTGGTTCGCAGTCAAGTGTGAGGCGGCCGGGTTGAGGATCTCTAAATCTGAGGCTATGGTTCTCAGCAGAAAGCGTTTCCAGGAACACCCAGCTGGGAAGAGACCACAGGGCAGACCAAGGACAAGATCTGGGGATTATCAGGAACACCCATTTAGAGTTGTCAAATGCTGCCAGGGAAAGGGAAGTCTTGGATTCTCTTGTGGAACTGCTACCGTCACGACGGACTCCGGATAAGCGGTAGAAGATGCATGGACAGATGAACCAGCTTAAAGCGGTCTCAGTTAAACCCACCCATTGCTGAAGCCTAGTGATGAGAATAGAGTGGTCTATTGTGTCTAAGGCTGCGAATAGGACCAATGCCAGACATATTAACTGTATTCATTATTTTTACCTCATCTGTGCTTGGCGGTCTGTTTTAGTTTGTTGTTGTTTACTCTGCAGCTCATGCACAAGGGCATCCGTTTGATATTGAGAGAAATTATAATACTGAGGCTTTTCTTCCGTGAGTGTGGAAATGAGCTTTGAGCTGAGCACAGTGCACTAAAAGGTCATGAAAAGCCATAATTGATTTGTCGTTATTGTATCCACCAGCAACAACAAACCCACTAATATTCAGTACAACCTGCCTTAATTTAACCATGGGTACTCCGTCCTTCTCCAGTCCAATAAATATCCAACCCATCTACCCCACCCGCCACGCCACTGACTGAACTTTGTCTCACCGTCAAATGAAGATGTATTATCATGACAAAAAGTACAGTAAATCTCATCAGTTTGTTGATTCTCCTTCTTGCAGATTCTGAATTGAATACAGAGAAAAACAACCTGGTCAAAGACCTAGACCAGATGCAGTCCAAATATAACAACCTGACTGAACAGATGAATCAGATACAGTCCAAATATAACGGCATAACTAAAGAGCGAGATGACCTGAAGAGGCTCTTTGGTCAGTGAGACATCGCAGTTTTTCTTCACTAGAGGATCGGGCCACTACTCGGCCCTCAAATCTAGTGTTTGGGTCGCAAATGGTTGCTAACTTTATTCTTTTGTTGTTAGAATCACCTGGATGGCAGAAATCTGCGTGCAGTTATTATTACGTTTCTACTGAGGCGAAAACCTGGGAGGAGAGCAGACAATACTGTAGAGACAAACAGTCAGATCTGATGGTCATAAACAGCGAGGAAAAAGAGGTATGAGTGTGTTTGTGTTTGTGTGTGAGTGCGTGCGTGCGTGCGTGCGTGCGTGCGTGCGTGTTGTACAGTTTGTACTTCAGTAACCAGCAGTTTTTCTGTCCAGCACTTTGTTGAGAGAGTTGCTGGCACATACCAGTACATGTGGCTGGGTTTGACTGACAGAGACGAAGAAGGAGTCTGGACATGGGTAGATGGAGCACCACTGACCACACCAACGTAAGGCATCACCTTCATTTTCTCTTCTTCATTTCAACTAACATTTGAACTGCATTTCACATCTTTGCTGCTTTTTTCTAAATGGTATTATGAAATACAAACGTGCACTGTCAAGACAAAAATATACTTGTCTTGAAAAAGAGGAAAGGTCCAAGCACTCAAAAAATTACGGAAACAAATTCTTTAATCAGGGCTACCAAAATATAAAAGCCAACATGTTTCGACCCAAACTGGTCTTCATCAGGGCAAGTTGACTATTTTGAGCTCATGATGAAGATAAATAAAGAAATGTATTAATAAATTAAATTTAATTAAATTCAAATGAGCTTTATTGTTATGAGAAAACGTTTGCATTGACAAAGCAAAACTGAAACAACCCAATCAAAAATCTAAACTAATAAGTGTAATTAAAAGGGAATAAAGAGATGTGTAAATAGATACATATATGTTCCTACTTCTCCAGGTACTGGCACCTTGGTGAGCCTGATAGCGTTGGAGAAGAAGACTGCATTGCGTTTTGGAATGGCGATAATAAAGGATGGTTCGACAAACCATGTTATATAGCCTACCGTTGGATCTGTGAAAGAGTTCTGTGCTGAAATCATCATTTTCACAATGTATTAAGCTGGTGTGTTGGTAGAGCTAAATGATGGGTGTGTTTTCAAGTGGGAGTTTATATATTTGCTTTGGTTTGTCTGCCTTATAATTCTATCCGATATGCCAATAGTTGAAATTACAATTTATATCAATATTTTCATTAGTTAAAGGGGAGCCTGTAGCATGTGAATAACAGCCATTTGTTACATTTTAATACCATGTTCATATACAGCATGTATCAGCCCACAAAGGTTATCTCGTCACTGTCTCTCACTCCGACTGCAGTCTATCATGCTGCTTTGTTTTGGGTAGGCCACTTAAAGATAATTTGGTAGTTGTAATGGTATTTTAGAGTTTGTCTTTAAATGGAAAACATTTAAACTCCTGTAGGTTCAACATTGGGTTAAGGCAACAATGAAGTTAATAAACAACTTTTTAGGTTCTGGTTTTGTTAGGTTAGCTTAGCATGACAAGATGACTTTTGATTTTTAAGGCCCATGCAGAGACAAACTTAATGTTATGTGCAAATGTACTGTGATAAAAACACCTTGCTGTTCCTACACTACAGTGTAATAGTTTGTGTTCTCTGAGTCCAATAAAATCTCAAGATCAGATAAGAATGTGTTACTTTACTTCCCAGTATATTGAAGTGGAATAGAAATATCTATTAGGTTCAGTGCACATTTCCCCTGCTGTTGCAAATCATTATGAATGAAAGGACTGATACATTTATCAGAAGAAGAAAAAAGAAGGGGGAAAATAAATAAATAAAAATAATATGGTCCAGTGAATAGAGCACTACAGGATGAATGCTAGACAGCATATATTCCAAATATTATTACTGCTTTGGCAATTGTAATAAGTTAAACTACTAGTTACTGTGCAAAGTAATTATATTACTTAATGATCTGTATAGGCAGTGCCGTCTATGCTCACGCTAATATGCTGGGGAGGAAATTCTATTCATGTTCAATTGATGTGAAGGTAAACCTTTTCAGAGCATACTGTACTCCCCTGTACACCGCCCCCTGTGGGTTAGGTTCAGGAAGGCAGGCAAGTGCTTCAGGTTGCTTATGATTGCATGCGTAAACTATTGAGAAAAACCAAGGTGGTGCAGTGCAAGTGAGTTGTTCTGCAATGTGTGACAATTTGCATGCCCTATTGAGAAACCTGATGTACAAATGTATGTCGACTGAATGAGTCTCAGAATTCTATTAATATACTGCTGTCTAACCCCAGTCTCAGTGTTACAAGATATCGGCCTACTTTTTTTGGAAACACTGGTATGATTGTCTCTTATAATAGCTTACATTTTATGGTATAGGGGTGTTCTTTCTGTATGTGTAGTGTATGTTGTTTGTTTTTAATGGACCCAGTCTACACAAATCAAGTTGATTGATTGATTGATTGATTGATTGATTAAGGAATAATACTGGCCAAAACTGGACAGGATTAGCAGAAAGAAACACACACAAACATTTCTCCAAACAAAAATATTTGTATATTGATTTCTCCATGTTAAACATTATGCTACATGGAAAACACAATTAAATATTGTGGAATAACGTTCAGAGAACAACGTTAAGTCTGTTGATGGGTTTGGCATCCAAACCTGTGAGTAAAAAAAAAAAAAAAAATCACCATGATCATAACACTCAATTCACTCTATGGCAGATTTTCTGGATCAGGGCCCACTTTAAAATCTCTAAAGTGTTCGTGGCCCACCCATCTGAGTTCTCAATCACATCTGACCCCTTTTTGTTAAGTGGTCAGATGGGTGGGCCACATGCATTTTCAGAGCACATTTATTTCAATGATCAATGAATCGATTGCATTCCAGCTTGGATCAATGGAACTAACGTAGTATACTTTTAAGTTCTTATTTATCTGTACCACAATGAAAACACATTTTTCAAGGTTTTAAAGAAGAAGAAAAAGATTCTTTCCCCATCATGTTTTATATTAATGTTATATTATCAATACAATCTTACGGTTTCGGCATTCATTTTTCATTCATACATTCATTCATTCATTCAGTCAACAATTTTCTCAGAAATACATTGAGGTCAGGAGGACCCTCATTTTCAATGATGCTAAGATCACAAAAGGCAACAACACACAACATAATCATAATATTTAAATAAAAACAGGATCAAAACTAAAGTTGTGTAATCCAACCACCATTTGCAATATCACAGGTTGGGAATCGCTGCTTTATGGCACAATATGAAGCTCTGTATTAAATACCCCATGAAATCAAAATCAATGTTTAAATACTGCAGAAGAATACGCATACGTATATTTGTGCTTGTTCAAAGCATAATTGTTACATTTGACTTATTTTATAGACCTAAAGTAAAATCAAATGTTTTTAACACTTAATGTTTTGCTTTCCCCATATTCATACAATCTTTACATTCTTAAATGTTGACAAAGGCCCTCAGCACTGCAGTATACATGTACACAGCAACACCCTCACAGGTCCATTCTTTACACTTCCAGAGTTAAATAAAGTTTGCACTGTGTAGTGTGAGAATCAAGTAAAACAAATACACATTGGGCCCCATCTTACCCCTTATCCCTAAACTTATTAGCCATATTTTAAATAGTTCAACTAGCCGATGAGAAGAAGTTTAGGGGTGAGGGGTAGGGCCCTAATTAAATGCTGTCCACTTCAGCAGCAGCTTCAGTCAGTCAGTCAGTCAGTCAGGGGTTCTCAAACGTTTTCATGTCAAGGACCCCCAAACTGCATTTGACCCCCATCTGAAAAGTATTTGTGCCAGAAGAGAAAATAAATTTGTGTTTAAAAAAATCAAAATCATTCTAAATTTGTCAAATTTCAAAAATAGCCGATCTACAAGCTCACAGCACGTGACAAAGTGACCCCATGGACCCCCCCCCCCCCCCAAGGCCCCTTGGGGGTCTCCAGAGCCCACTTTTAGAACCACTGATCTAAATGAACGGTATAGCCTGTAGCTTTGTAGCTGCCAGTGTGAACGTAGCATCAGTCATCTATAAGCTCTAGACAGGGGCGTTCTCCTTGGTGAAGTCAGTCATCTAAGCCAGTGGTTCTCAGGCTTTTCGGGCGTGACACCCCAAAATAATCATATTTGAACTAGGGACCCCCCACCCTGACAAGCACTTGAATTGTAGGAGTTGAAGCATTACATTCCGTTTGAATCGGTTCCACTGATAAATATTGTGAAGATCTACAAGCTCACAACGCTTCGCATTGTGAGGCGTTGTGAGCTTGTAGATCAGCTATTTTCATAATTGTTGCCTCTTTCTTACATTATTTAACAATTTGGCCAATGTTTGACCAGTGTTTATATTATAGTTGCAGTTGTTGATTACCTTTGATGCAGTAATGGTCTTTTTTAGTAAAACAATTTCTCTCTTTTTTTAGGTATTAAAAAGGTCTTTAAAGTCATTTAATTGTCACCTTCCTCATCTGAGGACCCCTCCAAAATCATCTGGGGACCTCCCTGGGGGATCCTGACCAACAGATCGAGAACCACTGATCTAAGCTCTTGACGGGGCTGCCCTGTTTGGTGAAGTCAGTCAGTCACCTAAGCTCTTGACGGGGCTGCTCTGCTTGGTCAGCGGTCTGAGCAGAGAGCCCTGGTTCTTCCTCTCGCTGTCCTCAGTGTACAGACTGTGCTGCTGGATGTATTCTATCACAGCGTCAGGGATCAGGTACTTGACGCTGCTGCCTCGTCTCAGGGCCCGCCGGACCTCCGTGGCGCTGGTCTCGTTCCTTACCCACTCCCTCAGCAGGAAGATGTTCTGCCGGCGACAAGTTATTATAGTTAAATGTATCGTTTTGTTACAATAAGTGTTAAATATAGAGCTATATTCTGAGTAATCATTGCCATAGAGTTTGTTCAGTAACAGGAGTCTCCCTGTCTCTCCAAATCTTTGAACAGAAAATGCAATTTTATGTCAGGGAAACAATTGTATCCAATCAGCAGAGAGAACTCACGCAGGATACAGATTCAACACGTGAGATAGGAAGTGATGACACACAGAAATGAGCAGGCACAATCGGAACTGGAACACTATAACATTCAAGCTGATAAATGGGTACTCTCTCCTGTTTGGCTGAAATTGGCAACCCACCTGAAAAAGAGCTGGAGAGAAAGGGAGACTGCTGTTACTGAACCAACACTCTATGAGTCTATAGCAATGATTACTATCAGAATAGAGTTTTAACCTTTAAACAAAAAAAAAAGTTTTGCTCTAACTTAAAGTTGTACAATGCAGGTTCACAAATAACGATTTTTAGCAACCTCTGCTGGTCATTACCGTCACTGCATACAATTTTCCGTAGTCCTCGATTACCCAGAATTCCATTTGTTTTCACCGGAAGCCGGAAGCGTTTCAAAAAGCGTTCTTTTAATTGTTTTATACTATCTGCGGATCGTTTCTCTTAGCCAGTGGAGCATTAGTTACCATGAGTTGTGTTTTCTTTTTCTGTTGTTTTTCAATCTTCCAATCCTACATTCTCTTAAAATCAGCGTGAGGTTCCTTTTTGTTATTAGCGCGGTAGTTCCTGGCCAAACAGGAAACCGGTGCGGTAGTTCCTGGCCAAACAGGAAACCGGTGCATTTTCCGGCCGGATGACGTCATTTTCGCGGGAGAGTCTCCCCCGACACCATTCAATAGAAAATAAATAAATAAAAGGCTTTCGGGGGTGAAATTCATGGAGTGGGTGTTGTGAAACATTTGCCACTCACAAAAGATATACAATTTAACTTTAGTTTTTGTTTTAAAGTTACCTAGTATTACTTTAAAGATATCACTTGAATGAAATAATTACACTAGAAGTAAAAAAAACCAACAACAACATTATTAGTTAATTGAAATAAAAACTAACTGAAACTGTATATCATTGCTGTCCGGCAGAAACCAGCTAACTTCATTTTTCCGCTTTTGCATTTTTTTCCCATAAACCAGTGCTATTGAACACCTTTATGTCTGTGTGTTGATTAAAACAATATTGAACCAATGAAAAGTATTAAAAAGTGCTTCTGACAAAACCAGCTAACTCCATTGGATCCTCAAACTTTCTGCTAAACCAGCTAACTCTACCAAAGGGGGTGGAGTTAGCTGGTTTAGCTGACTCCAGGCTTCACCCCTTTTTGACCTCCAACCTCATTGTGAGCTTGGAGGTCCTGTACTTATCGATGATGAACAAAATCTCCTAACTCCACTTTTGGTTTTGTTTTTGTCATTTCCTGAAAAATGAACATTTTGGAGTCCGGCAGCTGGTTGCTGCCGGACAGCAGAGATATTGCTAAAATCATAGGGAAAATGTCCACTTAGGTCTTTGTCAATATTTCATATAAGACTAGTATTTTGGGTGGGTATGAAATCTGTCCTCCAATTCTTTTTACATGTAGCTGTGCCAGTTCTTTTTTAAGTTTTTTTTTTAGTTCTTTTAAAATTCACTCTATGTTCTGTGTATAAACACTATGTGTTTTTTTTAAATGGACATTTCAAAACTATAGGTGTACTGGATTTTGAAATGTTTTCTAAAATAGCGAAAATGTGTAGGGCAAATTTTTGGTTAAATGATACCTGGTACCTTCCCCTTCAGAGGTGGTTCTGCTTATAAAGGAAACAATAAACACTCTCAGAACATAAGGGCTTCTGGAACACTTCAAGTTATAGAAGGTTCTGGGTTAACCCTTCGTAGTGGAACAGAGCCTCATAATGACCTTGTGATGGCGTGACAGGATGTCAGACTCGTGCACGGCGTGCTCAGGCTGCAGGTCCCCTCGGCTGACACACACCAGACCAAACCGGCCGGCCACCTCTTCTACATGCTGGTCTAACCACAGGCCTGGGACCTTAAAGGTGTCTAGGAAGTCTGCTCCACACAGCAGCTTGAGCTGAGGGGCTGGACCTGCATGGGACACAGGAACAAAGTACATTTACTTGAGTATTTGTACTTTACTTGACACAAACACACGCACGCACACACGCTTAGAAGATATTGCTAAAACCACTGAGGCATGGTTGAGTGACAGTGATGTGGTTAAGCAGGCTGCTACCAGGCACACGCTAAGCACAGGCACACTGTATGGGATTGATGCAAGTGTGTGTGTGTGTGTGTGTGTGTGTGTGTGTGTGTGTGTGTGTGTGTGTGTGTGTGTGTGTGTGTGTGTGTGTGTGTGTGTGTGTGTGTGTGTGTGTGTGTGTGTGTGTGTGTGTGTGTCTATTTGGCCATTTGTAACCAACAGACATATCATTTACTATTGTATTAGCCTGACTGATATATTGGTTTGGCCGATATATCACAGACTATTAAACTTGGTATCAGCAAACGCGTAATTGCCGATACCGTTAAAACCGTTAACCACTTTAGGCAGTTAAATGTATTGTTAAGTGTAGTTAAATGTATTGTAAGTGGTTAAACAACATGAAGTTCAGTTTGTGAATTTAGTTAGTGTCTTGCTCAGAGACACTTCGACCGGAGTCAGGAGGTGAACCTTCTAATCACCAAAGAGTACATAAGACTGAAGTGATTTAAAGTACATTCATCACATATGGTTAAAGGTCTTACTTGAGTCTGGAGAGTTATTGCTTTGTTGCTTGTACTGCTGTAGAACACGACCGTAGTGGTACCTGAGAGAGAGAGAGAGAGAGAGAGAGAGAGAGAGAGAGAGAGAGAGAGAGAGAGATGAATGATTGAATGAGAAGTATTATTTTGAAACATGAATGAGAAAGTCCACTGCTTTGAAGTTAAGCCTCTTATAGATATCGCATGAAAATGTATTTTCTGAATTGAATAAAGAGCTGGAGAGAGAGCGAGACCCCTGTTACTGAACATGCTCCTCACCTCATGGTGAGCACCGTCTCCGTCCAATCAGGCTGCTGGCTCTCCCATTCGTCGACCTTTATCCAATCAGAGGTCTGAAGTGCCAGCCTGGCCATGGCGGTTCTGTGATTGGCCGACACCAACCCCTGCTTGGCGTAGCCGTCACTCACTGGAGACACGATCCCGCCCACCACCTGGTACTGACCTATCAGGAGACCATGACATCACACATTAACCTCTCAAAACATACACACTTTTTCAATTTGTTTTATTTGACATTTATTTTAACAGGAACTCCCATTGGCATCAGAAATGTATTTTACTAGAGAGAACTGGCCAATTTATGTTACCCCTCTCTCCTTAACTCCCAAAGGAGTACCAGCAACCAGGAAGTCAGCCATACAATGTGTTTTATTTTCTATAAAAGCTTCAGAGTGGTTGACAGCAAAATAAGAACCAAAATAAGCCAAACAGAACCCATCCTAAATTATCTCTCCAAAATAGTATAACCATCAATTAACCTAAATCCTAACCAACACAACAGGAGATCAATTTTAAATTGCTACCCACCCCTACCAAACCCTGGCTGTAGATTTAAATGTATTTGCACAATACAATGAGTACGCATATTGTGTGTTTGCTGGCAGTCTGGCTGGGAGAGGAAAGAGGAAAAAGAAGAAAAAAAAACACAAATCACAACAACATAACATGCATCTATATAAAGAAAATGAATAATAAAAACATTGAAGAAAGCTATTCAACCATACTGGCCTCTAAGGAAAAACTGAGATTATTCCATGTCCACGGTGCATAGTAGGAAAATTATGTTTTCCGCATATCTACCCAAACCCGGGGTACAGTATAACGCAACCACTTGAAGGAGCATAGCTGGTAACTACCAGAGCTGAGGCAGAGAAGAAGGGTACAGACTCCAGAGGGAAGCTTGAAGTTTACCCAGCATTGCTTTATAGATAAAAAACATAATAAACCAATGCTGCTGTCTGTCTGAATGATGCCCAACCCACCAATTCATAAAGGATGCAATGGTGAGTAAGGGACTTTGCATTTGAAATAAAACATATGACAAATCCCTTACTGTTAACTTAGTTGACCGGAGTCCCCCAGGAGTCTTTATTAAGCTCCTTCCTGTTTTCGCACTGTATATGCTGTATCTACAACACATGAGCTATTTTTGTTATTTGTAATACCACAAGGTACATTTTATAGGGATTAAGTTATTAAGCACACAGATTGAGCTGCAGTCATAGTTTAAAACATCACACAGATTAAACCAAAAGTTACAGTAGAGTTTCCCCCCAAATGAGATCCGCGGACATCTCATAATGAGGGCCAACAGTCAACTGTAAAAGCATTAGGCTATTTTAACTCCCTCCTCGATTAGGATTCCAAGCTAACATAGACCCCACTTTGAGAACCAGTGATCTAGATAATGTGGTTTCGTACCTGTACTGTACATGTAGTCTGTGTACTGTTCATGTAGTTTCATACCTGTCCTGGACATGTGATCTCTGGCCAGTTCAAACAGTCTCATGTGCTGGTTGGTGATGGGGTTGAACGAACCGCAGGCCAGCAGCACCAACGGGATACGACGCGACGCCATCCTACTGGCACCTTCACATTACCATCCTAAATCTATAGGAGACACACACACACACCATCTAACTACACACATTACCATCCTAAACCTATAGGAGACAGACAGACACAGATCATACAGCGAGATCTGACAGGACACCAGATTAACTACACCTACACATCACCACCAGCAGTGGTGGAAAAAGTAATCAAATGTTTTACTTAAGTTAAAGTATCAATACTGCAATGTAGGTACTTTGTTACAAGTAAAAGTCTGGAATTCAAAATTTACGCGAGTAAAAGTAGAAAATGACTGGTATCAAAATGTACTTAAAGTACCAAAAGTAAAAGTACAAAAAAATGTTTGATAGCCTCGGTATAAAATAGGGCTGAAGTGGTTAATGTATGTTTTATAATGTAATCTAACTAGTAACTAAAGTTTTCAAATAATTGTAGTGGAGTAAAAGTACAATTTGCCACCGAGATGTAGTGGAGTAGAAGTAAAAGTATAGACAATTGGAAATACTCCAGTTAAGTAAAAGTACCTCAAAATTGTACTTAAGTAAAGTACTTGAGTAAATGTACTTAGTTACTTTACACCACTGACCACCAGTGTTGCCATGTCCGCTATTTGGGGCTTGTTTTTCTGTAAAGTTGCTTGTAAATATCGGTAGTTGTGGTTTTTGGGGCTTGTTTCTTACTTTGCTTATTTTGGGCTTGCTTCTAAAATTTTCATGTCAAGGACCCCCAAATTAATATTATGTATTTAGCCACGGACCCACATCTGAAAATATTTTGTGCCAGGGCAGGGACCCCCATACAGTTGTTTTGTAGTTCAAATATATTCCAAATATTTAACAATTTTTTTCTCAAGATGTTTTTGTAAAATAGCAGATCTACAAGCTCACAAAACATCACATCACAACGCGTTGTGAGCTTGTAGATCGGCTATTTTGAAATAGCCAATATAGGGTTCTTTATTTCCGTATACATTTTTAGAAGCCAAATATTTATACCCTTTTTTCCCTCCCAGTTTATGCCAATTAATTCCTCCCCACACATTCATGCGTTTGCCACTGCTGTTGTTTTTTTAAGCACCTTGAGTCTACATCTGTCATATGAAATGTGCTATATACTGTAAATACATTTGACTTGACCTATACACTTATATTCTACATACGATGTGAAGTTTCATTCATTATGGTTACCGTTTTTGGATGTGCGGGGGATGTTTTACAATGAAAATGATATCAATTATGTATCTTTTCATGCTGAGAGCAGAAGTACCAAAGTACCAATGTATGTTTACATAATGTAAACATGGTTTAATAAATGAAAGTGAACCTTTAACTGTTGGTGGACAGTAAAAAAGCACATTTACTTGAGTACTGTACTTATTTTTTGAGTGTCTACTTTAGCCTACTTGAGTATTTGTAGTTTGGGATATGACTTTCACTCCACTCCATTTGAAAGACAAACATTGTAAATATTTGCAGGCTAAATATTTGTAAATATTTAAAAACTGATCTCATCTAAACTGAAATTGAAAACAAAAAGTAAAAAAAACAGAATGAAATGTTTTAAACTATAACAACCTTGATTGCACACAGACACACGCCTCTCCACTTCAGGAACTACAATACTCATGTACCCTATAATGGCATAACCATCTAATGAACATGTCAGTCTAATACAGGGGTTCTCAACCTTTACAGCCCGTGACCCCCCCCCAAAAATCAAATACCTCAAGGAGTTGAGCCATTCGAATTAGACGCCTCAACAGATAAATATTGTGAAAATAGGGCCTCGCAACGCAAGGCGTTGTTGTGAGCTTGTAGATCTGCTATTTTCACGGTTTTTATTATATAGTCTTACTTGTAATGCCATAATCTGGGGACCCCCCAAAAAGAATCATGTGGGGACCCCCCTGGGGATCCCGACCCACAGGTTGAGAACCACTGGTCTAATAGTCTAGACAGTGAAGATCAGTAAACTATCAAACAAACTATGTGTCATCTCATGATCATATCAGTGTAAACATCATGTTGTTATAACAGACAATACGTTTACCTCAGTAAACTGTAAGACATTCCGACATAAACACTATCAATAATGAAATCTATCATGATCAGACAGTATTTTCATAAACTGTGAGATGCATATGATCTGATTATATCACATTACCTTCTGTAACCTGCCTGCCGTCTGTTTGAGAGGTGAGTGTCACACAGTGTGTCACACTGATTGCATTCCCCTCCGGTCAACAGGACGCCGAATGACAGTTCCACATGTAGGAAAAAGTAGTTCGATTCTGACCTCTAGTGGTCTTACAGAAATACACACAGAGAGAGAGAGAGAGAGAGAGAGAGAGAGAGAGAGAGAGAGAGAGAGAGAGAGAGAGAGAGAGAGAGAGAGAGAGAGAGAGAGAGAGAGAGAGAGAGAGAGAGAGAGAGAGAGAGAGAGAGAGAGAGAGAGAGAGAGAGAGAGAGAGAGAGAGAGAGAGAGAGAGAGAGAGAGAGAGAGAGAGAGAGAGAGAGAGAGAGAGCACTGTCCACTCCATGGTGCTGAAATCCAAGGACGGTTGACACGTAAAATGACATGTATCAGAATCAGAACAGTAACCTACGTTATTTTGTAAAGTATCTGTACTTTACTTGATTATTTGTGTTTTTGGATATTTTGTGACTTTCACTCACTGTACTTTTGACTTCACTACAGTTTAGGGCTGAACGATTTTGGGAAAAAATCTAATTGCGATTTTTCTGACTGATATTGCGATTGCGATTTGTTTGCGATTTTTAAATTTTCTTAAAAAAAAAAAAAATCTTTAACATTTTTTAAAGTCAAGCTTCAGTTTAGTATTCACTGTGTACGTTTAAAAAGTGGCATACCATTTATTTACTGTTCTAGATTCTAATAAATAAGGATGAGAACTAAAAGATATGAATTGCTTCATTGCTTCCAACATGTATCTTCCAAGTACTTTTTTCCCCATGGATATATTTAAACATTTAGCTGGAATAGAAATAGCTTCTTTTTGTAAACAACCCAACATTGAACTTGTTAAGTCATTAACTTATGGCTCAAGAAGTTCAATAAATAAAAATAAAATTAAACAAATAATTACCTTTTGTGTAAACAATTCACAGCAGTGAAATAAGTAGGTATTTCACTTATGGCTAAAGAAGCATATTTACTGACAGGGGTTGACACTAAGGTCTCAGAGGCACTTGCCCGTCGGGCAAGTACAGGTCATTTTCTACTTGCCCACAGGTCTTGCCCACTTGCCCGAAAAGTAAATTGTCCTTTATAAAATGATAGGTTAAATTTTGAATTACTGTTCAATTATAACACTTATTTTTTACTTTCTACTTCCGAATTATGGGGCTGCACGAGAAAAAAGTCATACCTCAATATTATGCCAAATATCTAAATAGCTATGAATATGACTATGGGTTAAAGGTAGGGTAAGTGATATTTTTTGGTTAAAACAAAAAGGCTTTTGTTATGGGTTAAAGCTCCATATTCTGATAGTTAGACCATTTCAGCCAATCAGGAGAGTACCCATCTATCAGCTTCATTTTTATAGTGTTCCAGTTCCAATTTTACATGCTCATTTCTTTGTGTCATCACTTCCAATTTCAAGTGTTTAATCTGTATCCTGAGTTCTCTGTCCTGATATCCTGACCTGAAAAGGCATTTTCTGTTTAATAAAGAGCTGGAGAGACATGGAGATTACTGAACAAACACTCAATAGCAATGAGTACTATCAGAATATAAAGCTATTTAACACTTATTTAACAAAAGAAAATCACTTACCCTACCTTTAAACACTTGTCACTTTTATATTTGTAGTGAAAACAGCACATATAGGCCAGCAGTGCTCTTATTTCATTTCATTCCACAGACCAGAAGACACTTACTTTTCCATAACTTGACAAAACGCTCTTATTTTGAAGTCCATCGACCAGAAGTTAAGGGTTTACGTTCGTCTGACTTGACACTTGTTAAGCTTTGACCGTTCAATAAACAAACGGAGGTACTGGGCTTGCGCTGCTGTTTTGAACTGATACTGACATAATGAAGGCTTTACAAGCTTCTTGTATTTTCACACGTCAGTTAGGGGACAAGTAGGGAACTGCAGTGCAGCACATGTGACAAAAGTCAGCGGGTGTTTTTGTTTTATATCGCGGGTGGGATGCAAGCAGCCGTGCTCGTCATCAACTCCACTTTCTCACAAACGTATCACTTCACTCTAGATTCCAAACGTGATTTTGCAACCCGGTGATTTATAACTAGTTGCGTGCCCGTGTCTTCAGTATTATGTGAGCTTGTAGATTAGCTGTTTTCGCCGCGTCGCAGGTTCTGTGTGTGTGTGCGTGGGGGGGAGCCTGTGTGGGGGGGGGAGAGGGGGAGCGCTCTGGCCACGCTCAAGTGTCTTACAGAAACAAACATAGATAGGAGCTACACTACTTGTGTCGCACCGAAAATAATGTTTTATCGCTACGCGCGGCATCAGGGATTTGCGCAACACGTTCGACAAACTTTAAATACTCGTAGCCGACGGAGACCTAACTCTAATGAGAGGGACAGAGGGAGAGAGAGAGAGAGAGAGAGAGAGAGAGGGGAGGGGGCTCGCTGCCCTCTCGCTCCCTGTAGAGAGAGGCAGGCAGCCACTCTGGAGAGAAGGAGACAAGTCCCGCGGGGTGCTCTGGGATTAATATGATTATTAAAATGATTTATTATGATAAAATAAAAAATAAAAAAATCGCGGCCTTTGCGATTAGCTAATCGCGTGGTTTCAAATCGCGATTTCGGTTTGAAAACGATTAATCGTTCAGCCTTACTACAGTTCTAGATAGGGAAAAAGTGTATTATGAATTATCCTCTTAAAGGGTTATTTCAATTTCAAAAAAACTTTGGGTCATTTATTTTATCCTCTACCCAGGCTTTTGTGAGCCCCCCAGACCGTTTTTAAGTTGCTTGATTCGTTATTTAGATATTTAATATTCATTTTATCAGACACGCCCCCCTTCCTATACAAACCCATTATAACTTCAAACTCCATTTTTTTTTTTTTTTTTTTTGTAATTCAAATGTTTTTGTTTTTTAATATGATACAAAATGTAACTCCAGTGGTACAAATCAGCATACAGCATAAAACAACAATACAGCCATTCCAAGAAAAATAAAAAATAAAAACAAATACAAAATAAATGCTGTCCCAATATCAGAAAAGGTTCATATATATCCAAAATCTGTCCCATGTGTCCTTCATCTTTTTTTCTCCATTCACTCTAAACTCAATTTTTAACATGTTAGATTCATCAAAAAACACCCGTCCTTGGTTCTGGTGACTCACCATGCCCTCCTAATACGCGAGGGGGCCGTGTTTTTTTCGATAACTTTTTTCATATATTTCATTTAATTTTTTTTATCGTATTTTTTTTTTTAAAGTTTAAATCAAAATATATAAAAAATAAATGAAAAAAAGTAAGCTCATGTTGTGAGCTTGTAGATCAGATAAAGGAGCACCTTACAAAGTATGGGTTAAATGTCTGAACTATACAAACTTAATATGAATACAATATCTAGGCTATATAAAAAATGTGGGTGGGGGTCCATAATCGCCCACCCAGGGGGGTGGGGGGGTCATATACAACAGCGCCACGCCACGCTACTGCAGTCATTTGTGCCACAGGTTGACATGTAGTGACAGACTTCAATCAGCAGGGGGAGCCTGTGCAGCAGGGGGAGCCTGTGTGCTTCTGAAGCTGCAGGGAAATACATAACAGAACTTCACATTGACGTGACACATCCAGAAGCAGGTGTGTCTTTATCTGGACATTGATGACAAAAAAATCGTGCCCTCACCTCAATCATTATGACTGACTTACCTAGAAGCAAAATGTATCATTTACTCAATGTGTATGACTAAACAGTTACATTTACTTTACAGCTATAAGCATGAATTTCATGCCATGAAATACTGAAAAATGCTGCAGGCTTGCATTTGGGAACTATATTTGGCACTGTAGAGTAGACCATACTGGTGCACAGCCGTGACTGTCTGGGATCTCTCTCTCTCTCTCTCTCTCTCTCTCTCTCCTCTCTCTCTCTCTCTCTCTCTCTCTCTCTCCTCTCTCACTCCCTCTCGCTCGCTCGCTCGCTTGCTCTGCGTGCGTGCGTGTGTCCTCCTAACCCACCCATGCCAACCAGCAGCACTCAGGAGTCGGATCAAACCCTGGCTGAATCCCATCCAGCATCCTCTCTCTCTCTCTCTCTCTCTCTCCTCTCATCTCTCTCTCCTCTCTCTCTCTCTCTCTCTCTCTCTCTCTCTCTCTCTCTCTCTCTCTCTCTCATCCCCTGCCGAACCAAACCGAACCGAGCCATCCTGTCTGTCTGTCTGTCTGTCTGTCTGTCTGTCTGTCTGTCTGTCTGTCTGTCTGTCTGTCTGTCTGTCTGTGTTGGAGCGCAGCGCCGTTTAGAACCTCGCTGTTGGAGCAAAGTAGAGATAGATCAGGTTAGGATCTGAGGATTATCTGGACCTTTATACACATCACTGTACAAAGTAGATCCTATAGTTTCCTAGTTTCTTGGGGCACTACACTGTCGCTCTGTCTATTCTATGTAGCCTAAGGTAAATGCCTCAATTGTAATTATAATTGTAGCCTCAGTAGAGCCTGGATAGTAGAGGATTAAAAGAAAAAAGAGTGAAGCATTATCTGGATCAGATCATCATGCTCTTCAGGGTTCTGCTGTCACTGCTCTGGATGCTTTGGGGTCGTCAGGCGTCTGGATCGCTTCATGGCAGAGGTAAGAATACACCTACTTATAAGAACGTCTGATTGTTTGTTTGCAGTGCATGGTGGAAAGTAAGTAGCCTACTTTTGAGGTACTTTTACTTTACTAGAGTATTTTAAATTTGTTATTGGCTACTTTTACTTCTGCTCTGCTATATCTCAGAGGCAAATATGTAGCCTACTTTTTACTCCACTATAATTATTTGACAACTTAAATTACTATTTACTTTATATATTTTGATTATTATTACAAAACATGCATTAGGCCTACTCTTTTTTTTAAAGCTGAAATGTATATAGGCTATATACATAATTTTAAATAGCCAATCTACAAGCTCACAATAATGCATTGCAATGCGGTGCATTGTGAGCTTAAAATATTTGCTATTTTATAAATATTTGTATACATATTATACATTTGAAAACTTGTGAAACAGGTCATTCTTTATAATGAGTATACTTTCTCCTTTAAGTACATTTTCATACCAATACTTTTACTTGTAACAAAGTATTTCTACATTGCAGCATTGACACTTTTACTTAAGTAAAACATTTCAGTACTTTTTCCACCACTGTTTGTTTGTTTAAATTTATCCAGTGGTTCTCGTTCCTTGAGTGGGTTCTTACAGGTAACTAGTTTGAGAACATTTTAAGAACCATTGCTCTAGAAAGAGGAGGGAAATATTATTTAGCTGATTAGTCTTGAGTTTGAATACATTTTATGTTGGTCTTGAATTGGACTGTGAGTGATGTTTTTCTCCTCATGCATGCCTGCGCGAGAGAGAGAGAGAGAGAGAGAGAGAGAGAGAGAGAGAGAGAGAGAGAGAGAGAGAGAGAGAGAGAGAGAGAGAGAGAGAGAGTTGACTATGTAAATTTGGTCTCAGACTCAGTATAAAACATGATCATTATTCTTCCTGGTTAAGGGGAACCTCACTTCAGGCTCCTCTGGGCCATGACAGTTTTGACTTCGTACAACATAAATCTCTCTCTCTCTCTCTCTCTCTCTCTCTCTCTCTCTCTCTCTCTCTCTCTCTCTCTCTCTCTCTCTCTCTCAGTATAATGTGTGTATGTACGTTCACATGCTGGCACGCTACAGTAGCATCAGGTTTTTGTTATGCCAAGGGTATGCAAATGAACCTCCATACTTAGGTGTTAATCACGCTGCAGGTCTAATTTTACTGTGCATGATGAGGTGTAATGTGTGGAGATGAATGGATGGAGAGAGAGACAAACAAACAGACAGACAGACAGACAGACAGACAGACAGACAGACAGACAGACAGACAGACAGACAGACAGACAGACAGACAGACAGACAGACAGACAGACAGACAGACAGACAGACACTTTCCTTCTTGACTCTTATCTCTCAAACCAACAGTCTAAAAATACTTTAAACGTAGTTAAAAGTATATTAGTATTATTCGTGTGCCAAGAGCAGGGGGCCCAGTTAACTTTAAACCTGTGCCAAGACACAACTAGCCTTTAGCCAAGTGCATCCTGGGGAAAACACAGCCCAGCACAAATCCCTAATCACAGATATACAAAGTGTGTGTGTGTGTGTGTGTGTGTGTGTGTGTGTGTGTGTGTGTGTGTGTGTGTGTGTGTGTGTGTGTGTGTGTGTGCATGCATGCGTGCGTGTGTGAGTGCGTGCGTGTGTGTGCTTGTGCGTGTGGTGTGAAGCGTCATTCACACATGCACTGTGACCTTGAAGCCAGACATTAGAGGTACTGTAAGGGATTTTTTCTTTTTTTTCCTATATGATAGTATATATGATAGTATTCATTGCTATAGCGTGTCTGTCCAGTAAGAGGGGTCTCCCCGTCTCTCCAGGTCTTTAGTAAAATGAAAACGTTATGTTGATATATTGAATTCACTACTTTTCTTCTATGTTGGATCCGGCCTTCGTGGATTATTGGATGTGTAAATCAACACGACCATAAACACTTCCCGGTGTCATTGTTTTATCGTTTATGAGATCTGCTGGTGACATTATCAAAACATATATTTCTGTAGCACGGCTCTGGATAACAAGACATTAGAATGAAATATGTTTCATTCAATTGTCATGTAAATGATTGATTCTCAACCTTTTTTAATTCAAGGACTTTCAGTTTCTCCCTCTCTTTTTATCTCTTCTTTCTGGTTGCATCATTCATTATAGATGCTGTCCATTCAGGCTTCCTGTTAAAGAGCTTTTCTCTCTTTATTTATATTGACGTGTCTGTGTTGTGGAGCCAGACAGTGAGTTGAGTGGATGTAAGGGGAGACAGCATCCTGTGAAAATAATAGAATTATAATTTTTTTACTCCCACTTATACTCCCGCAATGCGTCCAAAACTGTTACTTCTCAGGATTCAAATTCAAAGACAGCAAAATGAGCAGATCGACAAGGTTGAGCCTGTGGATCTGCTGCTTATGATGCTTTCGTGCGACGCTGTATCATGATCAAGTACTGTAGGGCGTTAATTTACGAACAAAATACAAAAAGTTATAATATGGACATAACTGGTTTCTGCCCGAGGGCAACAACATTATATTACTTGTGGTGGAGTGGTCAAGCGCCAGTGCCAGCGCAGTGTGTTGCAGGATGAGTATCTTTGGTTTAGCATCAGTGTGTTTGCAATCTGGGAACCCATTCGGTAAAAAAAAAAAAAGCTTGGGAACCAGGGCTGCAACAGTTAATCAAGCTTATCTATTCCAAAAAAAAAAGATTATGCATATTTAGAGCAGGAAAAGAGAGCCTTAGTTTCTGAGACATCCCTACCTGGGGTAGAACTTTTACTGCAAAAGTCATGACATTTATCCGTGAAGTGACTCACCACATAGGCAAAATAATTTAATAAAAGAAGCCTACCCTGAAAGAGGGAGTTCCAAGGTTGTGCAAGTATGTTTTAACATCATACTTGCACACATGGCCGGTAGTGTCCCTACATCCCAAAGCAACCAGGATGCCAATATTTGGTTCTATCGTGAATTAGCAGCCTTTTATTTAAGACCTTATTATAGGAGGAAATAGCTAAAAGCTGACTTTTATGAGGGATATTGACATGTAATCCTGGTCCTACTCTTTTATCAGGGTTAGAGGACAACATCACCTTGTTTTGTCATAACTTTGACTTGTCCTCTTAGTGAAATGGATGGTCAGAAGTTTTACTGTTACTGCAAAAGTGATTACGTTTATCCATGAAGTGTTTCACCACATTTGCAAAAATCCCCCACTTCCCCTGAGAAAGTTCAAGACAATGGATGACAGTGGAAAGAGACACGGGTACAGGTGGGAGGGGAGGGGGAGGGTGCACAAAAGGGAAAAGGAAACAAAAACAAAGGAAACAGACAAAACACCAGCGCCTCTAAAAACTGAGGACATAGATGAAAAACTATGTGAGGACACACACCTGTCCTCCTGTGTGTGTGTGTGTGAGAGAGAGAGAGAGAGAGAGAGAGAGCGGTGCAGTGATTCATCATGATTATGCTGCTAGGCAGGTAATGTCACAGAGCAGACAGCACTGAGGCCTGCATGGAGCTATTTGTGGATCCACCACCTCTACCTGCTCACTGCACAGCTGTGGTGAAATGCAGTTATTATAGTTAATGACAAAATAACCAAAACTCGAATTGGAAAACCATTTTAGTTAAAGCAGCACTATGTAACTATGTAACTATATAGCATATTATGTCCCACAAAATTGCAAAGTTACATGTTTAAGCAATAACAATCATCCTTCCATAAATGTATAGACTCAGTTACTGTATGTATAGGGTAGACAGTGAGTTTCATCCTGGCATTTGCCAAGGCACCAAGGCAGAGCTGCCAGTCAAAGCGAAGACTGGCCAATCACAGAGCATCCTCGCCGGACATGCAGGGACTCTTGGGTAATGAAGTCAAAGACGTTGGCTGCCATGTTATTTGTGTCCAAAGTGGCCACTGATAGCCCAAACTACATAGTGCTGCTTTAACTGAAATAAAAATACAAATAAAACAAGGCTTTAGAAAATAATAAAAACGATAACTAACTATAACTGTACGTGTACTGTGTTTACAAAACTAACCAAAACTAATTGTAACTAAAGCAAATGTTTTAGTCTTTTTCCTTAGTTTTAGTCTTTGTCAATATTTTACCGTCATTTGTCATTTAGCCGTACCAGTTTTAAGCCCTCTTCTCAAAAATAAGATAAGATAATCAAAATAATTAAAAAAGCTAAATTGGCCAATATAGCATCAAAATCAGTTTAACTACCTTAACGCTACTGTATGTATGTTTCGCTCAGGTGGCGCAGTGGTAAAGTCCCTGCCACCACCACGGAGGTTGTGGGTTCAAATCCATCGTGGTGCATCCGGCTTTGTCAGGCGTCTATATGCGAACACAATTGGCCGCGTTCGGGGGTGGGAAGCCGGCGGGGAGCGTGACAGTGGTCATTGCACGTACTCCTACGGGCTGGGGCAGGACCTGTTGGGCGGGAGGAGTAGGACGAAGGCTCTACGTCCTCGCGGTGGGGGCTCCTCACTGGCAGGTGCACGTGAGTCATTAGGATAAAACATTAATTGGCATTATAACTAAAATTGGGGAGAAAAAGGGGGTACAATTTATTTTTTTCCCCCTAAAAATAGTGAATTGTTTTTGACATTGAGTTGCAACACCCCTCTTGTATGCTAGTTCCTGGCACACACTATTTTCAGATGTGGGTCCGCGGCCAAATACATATTAATTTGGGAATTTCTTGACTTGAAAAAGTTTGAGAACCACAGAGCTACAGTCTTAAGGAAACAGCACAGCAGTAGACATGTGAGACAAACAGTCTCTCTCTCTCTCTCTCTCTCTCTCTAAAATACATTATTGGATGGCTGAGCGACTTCTGATGTGATTTGCCCTCATGGACCGTTGAATTATTCACAAACAAAACAGCCTGGGGGAGAACAGAATAATTCACCTTAAATCACCTTAAATCACGTTTAAAAACTCACTTGTACTTGTTGTTTTGCTCTTGTTTATTTTAGTATTTTGTTACTGAGTGTACAGCACTTTGGTTCAACACTGTTTTTTTAAATGTGATCTAAAAATAAAGTGGATTGGATTGGATTGGAGTGATAATGGAAAAAACACAGAGAATGTTCTGTTAGGAGATCCCAATAACAAGAATAACAACCAGTCACATTTGAGTTGAAGGAGAAAAAAAGGTCATTCAACAGCTGTGAAACGTGCAGTATTCACATGCGATCACCATGGTGTAACATATTTAAGACCATAATAATGGCTGGCAATGAGTATTTATCTGGATTTGCATTTGAATGCACTGTTGTCATCTTGGGTTGAACATTCTTGTTATGATTTGCTTTACAGAATATATCGGGAAGAGAACTGGGCTTCAAGGCTTCATCACTGCCAAAATATGTGTTTATACTTAATAGAAAAAAAACCAGCATCATACCAAACAATCCTGTAAGCCTGTCACTGGGACTCACTCATTGACTAAGCTGCTTTGAAACGTCTTACTTGTTCAAGGAGCCAAGTGCCCTCTCTCTCGCTCTCTCTCTCTCTCTCTCTCTCTCTCTCTCTCTCTCTCCAAAAGGTCAGAGGATGAGTCACACAGCTTTCTTCGACAAGTAGCAAGCAAGTCAAACAGCGTAATTCCATACAGACTTTTTGAATCCATATTTGTGTCAATGCTACTAAAAGGTCTGCTTCCAATCCTCCCTATTGCATTAGAGGTGCTGGATGTCTGCTCTATACTAGTTTGACGCAGGGCACACACACAGGACAGCAGGTACAATAACAATAACAACTTGCATAGTTTCCGATTTGCATCGTTCCCGACGTGCACCACTAAAGTCGAGTATAGGCCAGTGGCCAAAAGGGCAAATAAAACTGTGTTTTCAGTGTTGCACCGGGGGGAAATGACCCGTGGCTGATAATCACTGTTTATCATGTTCACTGACGCTGTACCTACAGTACACACACAAAAAGGTGTGAACGCAACCAAGCAGAAGACAGTATGTTAGAACAGTGCCTAGGTCAATAGTGTTGCATGCGGTGATCACTACAGCCTGGAGGAAAAGACAGACAATCAGACAGACAGAAAGACAGACAGACTCCCCGTGTCCCCTAGAGTAGGTACCCTCACAAAAAACATGTAGTAATCCTGGTCTCTGTACTGCCTCCCCCTGGTCAGCCGGGCGCCTGATGGAGGGGAAAGGAACTGGTTGGATACAGATAGTAATACAGATATCATAATTTTTTCGCAAATGGCCCGCGGGCCGCCTATTGGGGAATAACGTGTTCCTTCCACGCGCTACGTCCAACCGCGAAAAACTCCCCCCTGTCAGGTGATAAGCAGCGGCTTGCTAGCTCCTCATGCATTGAAGGAGGCATGAGCTCAGCTCTGGGCTCTCCCTGGGCTGCCAGAGGGAGAGTAGCGCCCAGGATTACATATAGGCAATTGGCACTGAGTGAAAAAAGTGGGTTGCAAAATTGTGGGATAAAAATTTTAAGAAAACAAAAAAAAGACAGACAGACAGACAGACAGACAGACAGACAGACAGACAAAGACAGACAGACAGACAGACAGACAGACAGACAGACAGACGTCCTGTAATATCAAATCAAACTCTGTGTGTGTGCGAGACGATGGCGTGAAGAAAAAAGATAAGTTTTGGGAGTGTTCAGAGCAGGAAATTCAATTTGATCGTAATCAGACGCACACATTGTTGTGTTTGTGAGGGAAATGAAATCCATGGCGGTGCCTGACTGTAGACTCACGCTGTGGGAATGGACAGGTGGTAATCTATCAAACACACAACAACATATTTTATTTATGCTCCTGGAGGGAATGTTGGGTTCTGTGTGATTTTATAACAAAACTCTCTGTGTAGCTCCATTAACTCATTAAGACCGGGAACGCATCATTTTTAGATTTCTTTGGCAATTCGAAAATAGCAGATATACAAGCTCATAGCGCGGCACCGAGTGCCACGCTATGAGCTTGTAGTTCTGCAATTTTATGTTTTTATCGTGAAGATTTGTGCAATTCTTTGAATATATATTTTTTTAAAGCGAACATTTGTAACTCAAATCTTTTCTTCTGGGGGATTCTACAAATGTCTTCTGAATCCTAACAGTTTTATGAAAAAAATTATGTTGCTATGATATCAGTGGTTCTCAAACCTTTTCGTGTCAAGGACCCCCAAAATGATATGTATTTGGCCGCGGACCCCCATCTCAAAATATTTTGTTCCAGGGACCCCCAGAAGCAAAGATTTTAATTATTCGCTTTAAAGATATATATATATTGAAAGATTTGTACAAATTTTCACGATTTTTCGAAAATAGCAGATCTACAAGCTCGTAGCGCTATGAGCTTGTAGATCTGCTATTTTTGAATAGCCAAAGAAATCTAAAATGACACAGATGCGTTCCCGGTCTTAATGGGTTAAATCAAACATTTCTGGGTTCAGGGAAAGACTGACTGTGTAAACATGACTCACAGTGGAAATAGTGAAAGTTATAGCTGTCTAAACAGCTGTTATCTTCCAGTGTTTGCTGTTAATTGACTTTTAAAGGGTAAGTGATGTTTTTTGGTCAAGATAAGTGTGTAAAATAGCTCTATATTCTGATAGTATTGATTGCTATAGAGCGTTTGTTCGTTAACAGGGGCCTCCCTGTCTCTTCAGCTCTTTATTAAACAGAAAACACATTTTCAGGTCGGCATACCAATTTTATCCGATCAGGAGAGAGAACTCACACAGGATACAGATTAAACAAGGGAAATTGGAAGTGACGACACAAAGAAATGAGCAGACAAAATTGGAACTGGAACACCATAAAACTGATAACGGGGTACTCTCTTCTGAGTGGCTGAAATTGGCAACCCACCTTGTTTATTAAAGAGCTGGAGAGTCGGGGAGACCCCTGCTACCGAACAAACTCCCCGTAGCAATGATTACTATTCACAATATAGTGCTTTAAACCTTTTAACAAAAAAATACCCTGTTTGTGTTTTTTTATCAAAATACCACTTAGGCCTATATAATGGACCTTATATACAAGGTCCATTATTTATTCGGCATTTGAGCCACGGACCACCATTTGATGAGATTTAGCCTCTCACACCGACGTTTTTTGGATACGATCTTGTCCACAATTCCATGCTGTATTGATGTTTTTATAGGAGAGATAACAGGCAAACAAACATTGATCAAAGTAACAATTATTTAATAAAGTAATGCAGATGTTTAACAATAATTTAACTCTTGAGAGTGTAAAATTAAACCAAATGGACCCATAAGGGTCCATTTGGTTTCATTTTATGCTCTCAAGAGTTAAAAATCTATAAGGGTCCATTTGGTTTCCAACTCTCGATCATTCACCTGGGGACCACCTGGAACCCCGTCAAGGACCACTGGTGGTCCCCGGACCACTGGTTGAGAACCACTGCTTTAAGTGAACACTGGACCCAGCTGCTTTCATTGGGTGTTGATATTTCTCTTTTTCTTTCAACTCTCTCTGTCTCTCTCTTGTTGTTAAGGATTGTTCTTTGGATGTAAACCAAGGACAGATCAGGCATGCAGTCATGGCATCTATACTGCATAGCAGTGGTTCTCACACGTATTCATGTCAAGGACCCCCCCCATTCACATGTACTGTATGATCTGGCTATGGAAAATATTGTCTGCCAGGGACTTCATACAAGATTTGTGTAGTTGTTTCAAAAAAATATATTTTTTTTGGGGGAGGGGAAATAGCTGATCTAAAAGCTCACAGCACGTCACATTGCGACGCGTTGGCAGATCTACAAGCTCGAAACGTGGCGCAAAGCGACACGCGGGCATGAGAGCTGATCAATCCAAAATCTCCCTAAACTAATTTTCACAGTGTCTCTATGTATATATAGGACTCATGGTGTAGTTCAGAGTGAGTGGTAGAAAGTAGCTAAGTACATTTACTAGGTCATGAATCATGAACTCATTTATTGTTCATCAAAGTAATGGCGTTGTAGACATGATGGCCCTTATGTGTGTTTGGTGTGAACTTCATCATCACATTGGAGACATTTAATAGAGAGAACTGGAGAGAAAACAAGAGAGAGTGTCTGACTGTGCGTCTGCGCGTGTCAGTTCTGCCTAATGTGTGTGTGCGATTGTCCGTGCGATCGTGGGTATGAGCACGTGCGTGCACGTGTGTGTGCGTGTGTGCGTGTGCGTGTGCGTGTGCGTGTGCGTGTGTGTGTGCGTGTGTGTGTGTGTACGCGTCTGTTTCTGTGCGTGCTTGTGCATGTGTGTGTGTGTGTGTGTATTTGTGTGTATGTGTGTGTGTGTGTGTGGGGGGGCTATGTGTTGTGCGTGCGTGCGTGCGTGTGTGCGTGCGTGTGTGTGTTGGCTGCTAGGTTGATGAAGTCATTGTTGTTCATGAATTGTCAGATTTGTGCGTCAGCCATGAACACAAAAAAAAGTCAGCTGAACGGAGTGATTGGGGTTCACTCTCCATTCCGACATGCTGCCACTCCGACATTGACTTCTAATTGTCGGAGTGGCGGTACCATCCATAAAAAACACATTCCGCCACTCCGACAAAGTTATGTTCACTGTGTCGGAGTGGCGGAATGTTCCATTTTGGGAATAGTCCCACCATTCCGACAAGGGTAAAGTGCCTATTTTAGATGGAATTAAATGGATAGTTTAGATGGAGGCCCCGCCCCTTCATTTCACTTCTGTCTACGTCAGTCGCTGTGTGAGAACCACGCCCCGCCCGGTCGAAACACCAAAGAAACGGGACGGCCCGCCTGGTCGAAACACCAAAGAAACAAGGAATCCACCCGATAACACATTCTAATAGAGCAGAAAACCTTACCTCACAACTGGAACGGTGGCGTGCTCGTTAAACATTGGACTGTCAACCCCAACTACATGTGATCGTATCCCAATGCTGATGCTCATTTTATGAAAACCGCTGACCTTTTTTTTTTGCCGATAAAGTATAGTTATAGACAGTGGTGTAAAGTAACTAAGTACATTTACTCAAGTACTGTACTTAAGTACGATTTTGAGGTATTTTTGGGTGGTGAAACCGCCCCTATAAGTGAGGTTTGGAAAAATGTACAAATATCCTGAGCTGTGAAACCGCCCCTATAAGTGAGGTTTGGAAATGTGTACAATTATCCTGAACCGTGATTGGCCAATCACAATCTATTCAGGACTGTGATTGGCCAGTGTCACATGACACATGTGCATAGCCCTATATAAGAAACCATAACTTGAAAAAAACCATAAATTGTTTTTTTTCAAGTTATGGTTTCGTCCATCATAAAGAGTGTTTCAATAAATGTATTTATCTTTTGTACATGATTGGTTGACTCCATTCAGTATTGTGATTAGCTAGCAAGACACCGCCCACTTCACACAGGGTGTGATTTTTACTTTACTGGAGTATTTCCAATTTTCTATACTTTTACTTCTACTCCATTACATCTCAGAGGTTAATATTGTACTTTTACTCCACTACAATTATTTGAAAACTTTAGTTACTAGTTACTTTGTAGATTTTGATTATTATTACAAAACATACAGTAACCACCACATTGTGAGCTTGAAAAGATGTTTTATGCTTTTTGAACTTGTGAAATGTGACTCTGACATTCAGTACTTTTACTTTTGGTAGGCCTACTTTAAGTACATTTTGATGCCAATACTTTTGTACTTTTACTCAAGTACATTTAGATTTCAGGACTTTTACTTGTAACAGAGTATTTCTACATTGCAGTATTGATATTTTTACTTAAGTAAAAAATGTGGGTACTTTTTCCACCACTGGTTATGGACAAAACCATGACGGAGGCGCGCAGTCTCAAGCGAACTTGAGCCACGAGAGGCACCACCGAGCGAGCTAAAGCGAGCGAGTTGCCGTGCCGAACGTTGCGAAGTTCGCTTGAGCCTACTCAGCGCCGTCCGAGTTACGTACCGATAGGGACAGAATAGTAAATCATGTTTTAGGGCAAGCGTTTGCCCCAAACTGTGTGAGTGTGTGTGTGTGTGTGTACATTTCGGCTATTTGAAAATAGCAGATCTACAAGCTGGTCGCCATGCCATGCATTGTGAGCTTGTAGATCTGTTATTTTCAAAATATTTTTATACATTTGGAAAGATGTGAAATGGGACATTGTGCATAATGAGTACTTTTATTTGAGTACTTTTTAACTAATTATAGTTATAAGGACTTATAAATACTCATAATACTTTATGATCAATAACTTTAATGCATTAATTTATAGCGGTGATTATAATATCCTGTCCTACATTATAGTTATAAGAAATACTTTATGATCAATAATAATCATATCATATTTATTGTCATCACTAATTCACTCTGTGTGTTTAGGCCTAATTGGTGCTGTAAAGTAAAAATAATAAAATAAATAGCATTAAATTATGCAGGAACTATGTTCTGCTACACCTTATAATCACACTTTAATGCATTAATTTATAGCAGTGATTATAATATCCTTCCTACATTATAAAATGTAGGCTAGAATGCTTTAAAATGTGTTATGATTATTTCTATAAATCATCGTGAGTAATATACTATACAGTTCTTATAACGGTATTTATAGTCGCACACGACTATTCGCACACGATTATTATGAATTAATGTATTATTATTTAAACCAATTTATAATAAAAAAATAAAACATGACGTTCTGAATGGAGGTGGCCGCAGTGAAACCGTACTGCTGTGGTCACGTAGCACGGAGAAATTATTTTCTAAGACTAAGTTTGACGTTAATAAATACATTAAATATCGCAGCAGGATTTAAATATATATTTAATACATTTAAATATCGCAAACTGGGATTTATGGACTGTCGGAATGGCGGGACTAAATGTCGGAATGGCGGTATGTCGGAATGGTGGTATGTCGGAATGGTGATACGTCGGAATGGCGGTATGTCGGAATGGTGGGATGTCGGAATGGCGGTATGCACCCGGAGTGATTCAGTCTGGGTTCCAGAATCCAGGCTAACTGTGAGCATGACTATTATATCTGTCTGTGTGTGAGTGTGTGTGTGTGTGTGTGTGTGCGTGTGCGTGTGCGTGTGCGTGTGCGTGTGCGTGTGCGTGTGCGTGTGCGTGTGTGTGTGTCAACTGTCAACCACTGTTAACACAACTTTGACCCCTTGCCTGTTTGATTGCAGAAGAGAGCGTCAGCGAGCGCGCTTCGTGCACACTGTGTGTGTGTGCATGTGATATGTGACACCTCATTAGTAGGGGTTGTTTTGATCCACTGTGCTAACAGGCGTTCAGTGATTCATGCGTCCAGGTTTACCTACACTGTTCTCCCAGACACAATCATTACTCTGACCAATCCTCTCTGTCTCTCTCAGAGATAGTGCAGCGGCTAAAAGCAATATTTTGGGAGAATCGTTCACTTGGTGATACAAGCGTGAAACTTGGTACAGATCATCTTTAGAGGTCATTTATCGATTTTTTTAATCGAGCCACTTGAAAATCAAAGATGGCGGCCATTTTTCAAGATGGCCGACATCTTAGTGGGCAGTTAAGTGATATGATGGTTTATTTGGTGATACAAGCATGAAAATTGGCATGAGCAGTCTCTGTGGGTCACTTGACAATAGGCCACCCACAGCTACTTGAAATTTCAAGATGGCGGCCATTTTTCAAGATGGCCAACACTTTAGTGGAGCAATTAAGTTATATAATGGTTTATTTGGTGATACAAGCATGAACATTGGCATGAGCAGTCTCTGTGGGTCACTTGACAATAGGCCACCCACAGCTACTTGAAATTTCAAGATGGCGGCCATTTTTCAAGATGGCCAACACTTTAGTGGAGCAATTAAGTTATATAATGGTTTATTTGGTGATACAAGCATTAAATTTGGCATGAGCAGTCTCTAAGGGTTGCTTGACAAGAAAACACTCCCAGCCACTTTACATTTCTATTTTCAAGATGGCCGCCCCCCTGGATCCTCAAAAGATACATTTTCTCATAGAAATGTATGTTTTTTTTTCATTAAGGACGATTATACGATTATTATTATTATGCTAAAGAACAACTTTTAACACATCACAATATAGTTGTGTTGATTTGTTGATCATAGATAGATTAGATAAGAGTGAATATCTGCACTACCAGGGCACACTGGTGATATATCACTGCTGTTAAACTCAGAGTCCCCACTCTGAGTTCAATGTCAGCTAATTGAAAGTTGGTATCCCAAATGCTGTCTAATTTACCCCAAAACAGTTAGATAGCCGCACCTGAATTGACAGGTTGTGCCAGCACGGGAGAGCCGAGCCAAGGTTAATGGGGTTTTAGTTAACCGGATGGTGTACAGATCGCTCAGGATTTAAATGGCATTGGATGAACGATCGAACTAAGTGTAGGGTTAAGGCACGAACTTACTTGTATCCCATACATCAAAGTGCTTGGTAAAAGGTGGTAAAAGGATAAACCCTCGGCCTCTGCCTATGCTGCAGACATGGCAGAAGCCATCATAACAGTTGTGAAAACTAACTGGGACAGATGTTTAATTTGTCAGCAGGTCACCAAGGAAAAACTCATTCAGCCGAGTTTATTCAACAGAGAGCACGATCGTACTGGTTATGATACCATTGCAAGAAATGTTCCATTATTTCATAAGATCAATGCTCTGCCTATCTTACTTAGTCCAACCCGACTAGATGAAGGTGATGGCATAGAAAGCACATCGACAAGAAACAGAGCAAAATATAATTCAAGCTGTAAACTTAGGTTCAACAACACAGAGCTGGAAAGGGCCCAAAAGAGAGCATCTACATCTGCTGAAGACACTGAAGATACCAAAGATATCCATGTCAAGAGGCCAAGAAGATCTAATGTATGACCGGTCCAGCGATGTCACAACTGTGAACGAGGCCAGGCTTGATCTCTTTGCCAGAAAGCAAAGACAATATGACTTGATCCCACCAACTCAAGCAGCACTCAAAGAGCATGCCAAACATGCTTCTTATGAGGCTGGATACGTGTGGGGACAGGCATTGAAGCGACATCCACAAATGCCGAGCCCATCTGACTGGGGATGGGTGGAACAGGACGAGAAGTGGAAAGTCTTCTGGACTCCACTTCCACCTATTGCGGAGAGTTGTTGGGAGTTGACCAAATGTGGGTGCTCCAAGGCATGTACTGGAAGGTGTAACTGCTTCAGATATGGACTCAGTTTCACATGCCTATGTAGTTGCCCCTGCTAGAACCTATTTGCATGTTTATTTTGCCAGAGTTATTCCCTGTTGTCCTCTGTGTTTTCAAGTGGAGGCCTATGGCTCGGCTTCCCCTCGTCACATCGACGCATCATGTTTTACTTTTTATCTAGTCTATTACTGTGTAATTTTCAGTTGTTACTTTGTAACATTGCTTCCACTGCCTTCCACTGCCATATCTAACAGTGAAGCACATTTTCAGTTTAGTTCCTTAGTATCGTTTGTCATGGTTCCGTGGCTATTGCCATTCAGTATTAGCCATTACTCATAATTTTGGAGCACTGTCCGTTCAGCACCACAACTGTGCTTATCAGCACCACAACTGTGCTAATTTATTCATCTTATTTGTTGTATCCCCACCCCTTAGTATTTATTTGACACATGTAATGGCTGTTAGTTTAAAAAAAACAATATATATATATATATATATATATATATATATATATATATATATATATATATATATATATATCCTCCCTTGTGACTGTTACCTTGTCGTGGTAAGGGAGCTTGTTTAGGCCTACCTCAGTGAACCCTGAGAGCTATGCCGGTGGGAGGCAACTCCTGACAGGTCTTACCAAACTGGACAGGTCGTGGGCGAGGAGTCAGACAAAACACAGTCAAACAACCTCTCTTGACAGAGCTTTTTGAGGAACCCAATACATTTCTATGAGAAAAGGTATCATTTAAAGATTGACATCTTGAAATTTCAAGTGGCTGTGGGCGGTTTCTTGTCAAATGACCTTTTGAGACGGCTCATGGCAATTTTCATGCTTGTATCACCAACTAAATGATTTCTTAAGCTTAACTAGTCCACTAAGGTGGTGGCCATCTTGAAAAATGGCCGCCATCTTGACATTTCAAGTAGCTGTCGGTGGCTTATTGTCAAGTGACCCACAGAGACTGCTCATGCCAATTTTCATGCTTGTATCACCAAATGAACCATTATATAACTTAAATGCTCCACTAAAGTGTTGGCCATCTTGAAAAATGGCCGCCATCTTGAAATTTCAAGTAGCTGTGGGTGGCCTATTGTCAAGTGACCCACAGAGACTGCTCATGCCAATTTTCATGCTTGTATCACCAAATAAACCATCATATCACTTAACTGCCCACTAAGGTATCGGCCATCTTGAAAAATGGCCGCCATCTTGGATTTTTGAGTGGCTCGATTAAAAAAGTCAAAGAGTTGACCTAAAGGAATGTTCATGCCAATTTTCACGCTTGTATCACAAAGTGAACGATTGTTCCTACTATCTGCTCTACTAAGAGCGAGAGAGAGAGAGAGAGAGAGAGAGAGAGAGAGAGAGAGAGAGAGAGAGAGAGAGAGAGAATTTGCTTAAAAAAATAAGGAAAAAAATGAAGAAAAATATGCCACAACTTCTACAGATTTTGTCCAAAACTCACACATATCGGCAAACAGTCTCATTCTCTCTTATTTATTTATTAATTCCATTTAGATTAGCTACGATTGGCAGAACATACATGTGCACATACAAATACATTAATGAATGAATGAAAGTAAGTAGGTCGGGTAGGCTTACTGTCGATATCAGCCGAGAACGCATGCAGGATTAGATCACTGTTACAATGCACTAGACCCCTGGAAGATGCTGAGGTGGAGCACCACACCTACCATCAGCTCCCAGAACTGAAAATCGATATACAAACTAAAAAAGAAGATAAACAGCCCTCCTCTGAGACACAGACCGAGTAGACAAAGATTTTACCATATTATAATGAGCATTAGTGAGGACCAATTATGTGAAGACAGGTTGAAAATGGGTGAAGCGGTCCTTTATCTCAGATTCCAACACTCCAACTTCTACCTCCTCGCCTCCTCCGTCCTCCAGCATGGCGGTGTTACGGTGAAATAGGCTCTATGCACAGCAGCCATATACGCTGGCACCCTGACCAGACGAAGACAATCGAAGTCAAAACAACGGCCCATGTTCCTTTTTTTTTTCTTTTTCTTTATCCCGCGATTTTTGTAACGCATTTTTTTCACCCGGTGCCAATTTCCTAAGTGATCCTGGGCGCTACACCAGCCCTACACCAGCGCTACACCAGTCCCCCACAGCCAGGGAGGCCAGGGCCGAGCTCATGCTTCCTTCACTACATGAGAGCCAACTGACCTTCTTGTCACCTGACAGGGGAGAGTTTCCCTGGTAGGACGTAGCGCGTGGAAGGAACACGTTATTCCAACCAGTTCCTTTCCCCTCCATCAGGCGCCCCATGTTCAGGCCTCCAGTGACACCGAGCGTGGCACCGAGAACGGCGCGGCCGTGATGGTCTGCATTGGCCATGGATATCCACCAATCACCCACTGGGCCTGGTTCAAAGTGGAGGCAGATGGCACCCAATTGGCTATCATCACCAGTAACGGCACCAGCGCTACCTCAGACAAATTTGAGATCATGAGCTCGAGATATAACGGTCAGGACATCACCGAACTGACCGTCCAGAACTTGGACGCGGAAAAGGACGCGGGCGACTACCTATGTTCAGGAACCAATGAGATCGCTGTCGACTCCGCGCAGATCCATCGGCTTTTCCTTGTCATTGCGGCTGCCGTGTCAGTCGAGAGAGTAGTCATCATCATCCTGGTCACAGTTATCTTCGTATGTCAGAAGAGAAGAAAGCTAGCAAGCGTCTACGATGAGCCGCAAACTCAGAAGCTTCTCAATGTTAATGTTTAAGTAAGGGGACATTTTATTTCCCCCCCTTCAGTTCTGCCTAATTGGGTGCAATATTAGAGGCCTCCCATTGGAGTGCAGTCATTTATCTCTGCTGCGTCAGTGTGGCATTTTGAGGAATGGTACTTTCACGCTCTTTAGCTCCCCTTATCAATGTACCTTAACCCCCCAACACCCCATGCCTTTTATCTTGCTGTTATTCTTTCAAGTGTAATGTGATTACTTTAACCCCCCAACACCCCATGCCTTTTATCTTGCTGTTATTCTTTCAAGTGTAATGTGATTACCTAAACCCCCCCCCCTCCATGCCTTTTATGCTGCTGTTATTCTTTCAAGTGTAATATGATTACTTAAACCCCCCCCTCATGACTTTTCTGCTGTTATTCCATCCATCCATCCATCCATCCAGCCATCCATCCATCCATCCATCCAAGTCGGCTATGTGTACATTAACATTTATAGCCTACATATCATTGCTGTCGGGCAGAATATATCTCCATATTTTAACTTTTGGTGTTTGTTTTTGATCTACAAGCTCAAAACGTGGCGCGAAGCGACACGTTTTGCTTGTCGATCTGCTGTTTTTGATATTTTTGAATATGAAAAGTAACAGTTTTGGACATATGAGGTTTCCACCCGACAGAGACTATATACACAAGTAGTGATGGGATTAGCGGGCATGAGGGCTGATCAATCCCAAATCTCCCAAAACTAATTTTCAAAGCTGGTAGTTTAAATGTCTCAGAGTTGATTTAGCACACAGTTTATGATCCCTGTAATGACTTGTTAAGACATAACAAAACTTAAGGAGCGTTTAATGGTGCTTTCAATCGATCCGCTGGACTTTCAATGAACTGCTGGACTTTCAGTGACCTGTCTGGCCGACGGTCTGAGTTCTGCTTAGCGTGCAGGAAATCCTCTCAGTCTGCTGCAGTCAACATTTAACCACTTGAACCCCGGCATACAACCTCACAACGTGTCGCAACGCGACACATTGTGAGCTTGTAGATCTGCTATTTTTGCCAAAGAGATTTGAGGGAAACGGGTTTGATTATTCCGTTCCTGCTAATGAGTTTCACACTTCTCCCACGGCCTAGATTGTTAAAGGACCACTTCACCCATTTTCAACCTATCCTCCAATAATTTGACAAACCTCTGTTATGGTGTCATGGTGTCATGGTTGGTGGTTGGTGAGGCCAAAATTGCTCTGCCCGGTTCTCCTCAGCGGCTCGAGCAATTGATCCGAAATTGCACACAGCCATTGGCCGCGTTTCCCAAAGAGATTCGTAGAGATGCTGCGTAGAGATCCTGCGCAGGTCCTACGACGGGTCTTACGTGCGTCCACACAGGCTGCGCGGTACCTTAGCAGGCACGTAGATTTCAGGTCATGCGTAGCCTACGCAGCTTGCGTAAGAGCCTGGGACCCGGCGAAACCTACGCTCTACCCTCATTAGTAGCAGCTGGTTGTCGTAGGTTCCCACGTCCACAGCGTTACGTGTCTGCTAAAACTACATTCGGGCAACAGCATGCACGTATCCTACTCTCCTCCTACTCCTGGGAGAGGCGTAGCCCTGAGTGTGTCCTACGCAGCAGTTTGTTACGAGCGCCCTGGGGTGCTCGTAACACCCATCGTAGCGAAATAGATCTATGAAAAGACCGACCGACCGACCGACCGACCGACCACACACACACACACACACACACACACACATATAATGTATATATATATATATATATATATATATATATATATATATATATATAGCTGTCAACGCACTGCGACATGCCGTGTCGATAGCTTGCAGATCTGTTCTTTTGGGTAGGTGCTGCTTCGTCCTCTATGCATGAACCCGAAGTTTACAAATTGTACTCTCACGGATGATCCGATCATCTGATAAAAATATTAAGCATATGCCAAGTTAACTAAAGGTATATAAATGATGCTGAGCTAAACATGTTTCCTTAATTTCGAAGTTTTATAGTTAAACGATATGATGAAAGTCCCCAGTTCCCAGGGCCGCTTCTCCCTACACGCACACTACGCAGGCTGCGTAGGGCCCCGCCTTGCGTGGGGCCCCGCCTACCCGCAAAAAATTTTAAAAATTAAAAATTATTTTATTTTTTTTTTTTTTTATTTTTTTTAAACCCAATCTGCGGACCCAATCCGCCCAGAACCGCGAAAAAAATGGGCCCAATCCGCCCAGAACCGCCAAAAAAAATCTACGACGATGGTGTCTCCTGAAGCCAGTTTAGATGGCACGTAGGCCACACACAGCTGCTACTAGTTAGTGCGTAGCGGGGTTGCTACTGCGCAGCTGCGTGGAGGCTCTAACGCAGCTTCTAGGCTACGCACGAGCTGAAATTCGTTTGGGAAACCCGGCCATTGACCATTACCATGTGCACCTAACAGCAAAGCCTGTTTTTCGATATCACCAAATCTCGGCTGTTTATTCGCTTTTTGTGTAAACACTGTCGCCATGGTTACGGGGCTACCTCCCAGGTTGCCAGATCATGTGCGCATATCCCCCCACGGATGCGTCGACCGGGTATGGACTAGTCTCTTTATATAATTGGTCTAATAATATTGTGTGGTGATAAATACCATATTATGGTATCATTTCTGTCTACTCTGTCTGTGTCTCAGAGGACAGTTCAGAATCCTTCCTACCAGTGACATCCTCGGCAGGCAGGTTTGGACATTTCAAGCAAGTTGCATGGCTATTATAGAAGGCTAGAGAAAGGCTTTCGTTTCTATTGGCTTGGAATGCCCGTCGATGTTATCACTCGTATAGATGGGCAGGTTTCTGAACTGGCCATTTCCCACCAATGAGAAGTAGAGTGAGTAGACGGAAATTGTGCCATCTTTCGTTTACCGTACAGATTTTGATTTTTGATTTCTATCCGTTTACATGATGTTTTTACATAGTAGTGTATATTTGTCTGTCATTAAATGTTTTGATGAATTGAGTACAAAGGACCCCAATAGAAACAAGCCATAGTGCTTTCTTGGGTTTAAAATCCTCTTAGCAGACCTTGTATTGAACTGTACTTCCCTGTGTTTGTCTTTGCAAACTGTTAATAAAATGAGCGTCGCGCCTGTCACAGACATGCGCAGAGCAAGTTCTGTCAGGGAACTCAGTGCAGTGAGGATGGCCTACTATTGGACCGCATCAGCTCAACGTACACATCCACTCATCCACTCACACTCATTTCATTCTCAGACCGCTCTATTTAAGCTGGAAGGTTGCACATTCTGCTTGCTTTTGCTGCACACACACCGTTGCTGCTGCTGCGCTGCTGTTCATTGCTGTTGCTAAAATTGCTGCTCACCCTCCACCACCCCATGCTACCACCTGTTGTTTTTGGATCTGCTGTTATGCACGGGGGATTCTGAGTCCCTATGGTTGGGCAATGCGCTTTATCAGAGTACCTAAAAGCAGATCCAATTCATCGCCAAACCATAATAAATATATTGCTCATTTTATATTCAATAAATATATCTTATCCTTCATGATTTGTCTTTTTCTATTTATGAGTTGTCCTGACAGAAGTATTCAATCAATCAATCAATCTCATGAGCATTAGTGAGGACCAATTATATGAACATAATAGGTTTCAAAGGGGCGAAGTGGTCCTTTTATAATCTGCCATTCTGCTGTTACAGCACAAACCTTCCAGCTACCTCTGTGTTCCTGCACCATGCCTTCTGGAGTCTGATATGAATTACATTTATTTAATGTTTTGTAAAATGTTGTTTCCCTTGGAAATTGCTCTGCTTTTTTCACCTTTCTTTCTCCATTGCTGTTGATCAGCAGTTACTTTTGCACAAAGCTGAAATAGTGTGACAGCTGGTGATAACAAATAAATATCCAACGTAAATGTATGTCTACCTCCCGCTGTCTGTCTGTCTGTCTGTCTGTCTGTCTGTCTGTCTGTCTGTCTGTCTGTCTGTCTTGTATAGCATATATTGTATGCTATACAGTGGTGGAAAAAGTACTCAAATGTTTTACTTACAGTAAGTAAAAGTATCAATACTGCAATGTAGAAGTACTCTGTTACAAGTAAAAGTCCTGAAAAAAAAATACTTGAGTAAAAGTACAAAAGTAATGTTATCAAAATGTGCTTAAAGTACCAAAAGTAGAAGTACTAAAACGTTTGACAATAGCATATCTACAAGCTCACAACGCGTTGCGGTGCGACTCGTTGTGAGCTTGTAGATATGACAGTAAAGCTTGTAGAAGCTTGTAGATGCGACAGTAAAGTTGACTCTGATTATGTGTGTATGTGTGTGTGTGTGTGTGTGTGTGTGTGTGTGTGTGTGTGTGTGTGTGTGTGTGTGTGTGTGTGTGTGTGTGTGTGTGTGTGTGTGTGTGTGTGTGTGTGTGTGTGTGTGTGTGTGTTGTCTGTCTCCTGTAGTGAACAAACACAAGCCGTGGATGGAGAGCTCCTACCATGGAGTCATCACAGAGAACACAGACACGGTGCTGCTGGACCCTCCTCTGATGGCTCTGGACAAGGACGCTCCTGTCCCCTATGCAGGTAGGACCAGCAGTGGTGTAAAGTAACTAAGTACATGTACTCAAGTAATGTAATTAAGTAAAATGTTGAGGTATTTTGACTTTAGTGGAGTATTGCCAATTTTCAATTATTTTACTTCTACTCCACTACAATTATTTGAAAACTTTAGTTACTAGTTACTTTGCAGATATAAATGATTATATTATAAAACACACATTAACCACTTCAGCCCTATTTTATACATAGGCTACGCGTTGTGTGAGCTTGTAGATCTGCTATTTTCAAACATTTCAGTACTTTCACTTTTGGTACTTTAAGTATATGTTGATGCCAATACTTTAGTACTTTTAATCAAGTAACATTTTGAGCACAGGCCTTTTACTTGTAACAGAGTATTTCTACATTGCAGTATTGATACTTTTACTTAAGTAAAACATATGAGTACTTTTTCCACCACTGCACACACTGAGGAGGTAGTGAATTGAATTTAAAGGTTTCCGGTTTGATCCCCGGCTTCTCCCGGGTTGGTGTCAAAGTGTCTATGAGCAAGACACTGAACCCCTAATTACTACCGATAAGCAGGCCTGCATGGTTTCCTCTGACGTCAGTGTGTGTGTGTGTGTGTGTGTGTGTGTGTGTGTGTGTGTGTGTGTGTGTGTGATGTGAGTGTGAGTGTGAGTGTGAGTGTGAGTGTGTGTGTGTGTGTGTGTGTGTGTGTGTGTGTGTGTGTGTGTGTGTGTGTGTGTGTGTGTGTGTGTGTGTGTGTGTGTGTGTGTGTCTCAGACATAATTGCATCCATAAACACACATTGGTTTTGCAAACCTTTGGGACATTGCATTGACTTGTATTCATTCCATAATCTTTACTTACATACGTACGTATATCAGCTATAGTGTAAACAGTTATATGTTCTTGAACAAGAGCTGAAAACACAGAGCCATCATGCAGGGTGAGAGAGAGAGAGAGAGAGAGAGAGAGAGAGAGAGAGAGAGAGAGAGAGATGAGAGAGAGAGAGAGAGAATGAGAGAGAAATGTGTTAACAGCTTTTTAGCAGGTAGCTCTTAGCAGCTCATCATGAGGAGATGTCTGCAATTAATGTTGATTCTGACATTCATGAACAACTGCTCAGAGCTATGTTCTCCCTCTATTGTCGATGTGACACGTTGTGAGCTTGTACATTTTTTTGCTGTTTTTGATGATGTTTGACAAAGACTTAAGTGTTGTAGTTTTGTTTTGTTTTGTAGACACACAAATGACACAATACAGTTTCAGTTTTTATACTTTTTTGTAAAACCTCTTTTTTATTCTACTTAAACGGTACTATGTAAAAACAATTTTAATCAATAAAATGTAATTTTGTCCAATCTGTATGGTAGAGTATGTTACAGTAACACAATATAACGTATACATTTGGGGTGGTTGTATTTGGACTTCTCTTCTATTGAGACATTTGACATTTTGATCATGTCAAAGGTCAAGTCTCACCTGGACACAGGAACTGACACAAATTTTGACCTGATGGTCAAATTAAACGTATCCCCTGAGCAAGCAGGCAGGCTCTATTAACTCGATGGTAAAAATGTCAGGACTTGCGCAGGAAACCGGGTTAATATCCGGGGTAGAAGAGGAAAGTTACATAGTGAAGCTTTAACTAAAATGTATTTCCAAATCTAGTTTTAGTTATTGCGTTAGTTTTAATGAACTATAATAACTTTGGTGCCGCGCTATGAGCTTGTATATCTGCTATTTTTGAATAGCCAAAGAAATCTAAAGTGACACAGATGCGTTTACGGATTGAATGGCTTAATTCCTGTCTTGTCTGATTACACAAGACTCCACATTCCATCCCCTTACCAACCACAGACCAAAACCTGCCAGGCAGAAGAAGCAGCAGGGTAAACACGGTGAAAGTAACGGGGGATGCATGCATTTGATTGTTTTTCCACGCGATTAACATTCAGGCTTTTTGAATGGAGAAGGTCAAGGCTGCTGAAATATTGCTGCAGTGAGCGGAAAAGCAATGTGCTTTTTTTCACCCCTCCTCCGGCTGACTGGTGATATTTATTTCCTTGGCGGCTGCTTTTTTTGTGTCTCTCACACATTGCCTGTCTAATGAATGAAAAGCATTAAATAGCTACCAAGGAGACAGAGCTGCCAGGCAAATGCAACCTCTCTGCTATAATGTGTCTTTTACTGCCATCCCCTCACTTCTGCAATTCTAACACGTATTCTAGTCTCTCTCTCTCTCTCTCTCTCTCTCTCTCTCTCTCTCTCTCTCTCTCTCTCTCTCTCTCTCTCTCCCCACCACCACAGCTCTTTACTTTACTTTACTCTTTACTTTGTAATAATAATTCAACATTAATAAACACCACAGCACAGCCTGTTACTTAGTAATAATAATTCATCGTTAATAAACAACACAGCTCTTTACTTTGTGATATTAATTCAACATGAATAAACAACACAGTTACTGAACAAACACTCTACAGTGTTGTAAGGATTACTTTCACAATATAGAGATTTAAGTAAAAAGAATTGTATAAGGTCCCCAGCAAAAGTATTTAACTTAACATCACAATACTTTTAACCACTTAAAAAATAAAATCCATTTATATGTTCTATGATCTACAAGCTCACAGCGTGTCAACAAGCTTGTACATCTGCTATTTTTTAAAATATAAATGTGGAATTTTTATTTTTTAAACAAATCTTCTCATCTGGGGGTCCCTGCCACAGATTGGGGGGGGGGGGGGGGGGTCCGCAGCCAAATACATGTCAATTCGGGGGTCCTTGGAAAGAACAAGTTTGAGAACCACTGGTTTAGAGTCACAGCAGCGATAATTATAGGGGGACATACTTCCTCCGCTGACTGCTTAAAATGTACTCTCAAATCAGAATGCCAGGGCGTGCAGCCACTGCCCGCAGTGACCAATCCATGCATTCTGATGTCTGCTTTCATATGCTTTCCTCCATTCCCTGCATGCTGTACAGTATCAGAAGATTACAGTTCATTCCATCCACACAGTGTGTGACTGTGTTCAATATTCACACCTCGGGCTGCTGGCTGCTGAGATGCAAGTGTGTGTGTGTGTGTGTGTGTGTGTGTGTGTGTGTGTGTGTGTGTGTGTGTGTGTGTGTGTGTGTGTGTGTGTGTGTGTGTGTGTGTGTGTGTGTGTGTGTGTGTGTGTGTGTGCCTTTACTCTCTGTCAAGGCAATTTAAATACATCAACACATCACAATTTCTCCCCCTGACTGTCCATCTCTCTCTCTCTCTCTCTCTCTCTCTCTCTCTCTCTCTCTCTCTCTCTCTCTCTCTCTCTCTCTCTCTCTCTCTCTCTCTCTAGGGGAGATCTGTGCCTTTAAGATCCACGGGGGGCCAGAGTCCTCGTTCGAGGCGGTGGTCCTGAACGCTACGTCGGGGGAGGGGCTCCTGAGGGCCCGGGTTCCCATGGACTGTGAGGACCAGAGGGAACACACCCTCACCATCCAGGCATATGACTGTGGCACGGGACCCAACGCCACCGACTGGAAGAAATCACACAAGTGAGTGTGTGTGTGTATGTGTGTGTGCGTACGTGCGTGCGCACGTGTGTGTGTGTGTGTGTGCGTGTTCGTGTATGCGCATAAGTGTGTGCGTTTGCGTGTGCGTGTGCGTGCCCGTGCGTGTGCGTGTGTGTGCAACCAATTAAACTAACATCTGCTGCCTATTTCATTATTTTTCGACACATATTCATTCCAATCACATACTTTTGTACAGTAACAGATTGTTGTACAAAGTAACTGTAAGAGAGTTTACATTGATTTTGCCTAATTATGATTGGTGACTAGAACACTGATATGACAGAATCAACTTTATCTTTTTGTTCATTTAACCCTGTACATTTTCTCTCATTCTATCTTTCTCCATCCTCACATTCTACAATTCCCTTCCTCTCTCTACTCCACTCCCCTCCTTTCATCTCACTATCCCCTCCTCCCTCCTCTCGCTATGACCTCCCTTCATCCTCTCGCTATCTCCTCCCTTCATCCTCTCGCTATGACCTCCCTTCGTCCTCTCGCTATCCCCTCCCTTCATCCTCTCGCTATGACCTCCCTTCCTCCTCTCGCTATCCCCTCCCTCCTCTCGCTATGACCTCCCTTCGTCCTCTCGCTATCCCCTCCCTTCATCCTCTCGCTATGACCTCCCTTCCTCCTCTCGCTATCCCCTCCCTCCCTCCTCTCGCAATGACCTCCCTTCCTCCTCTCGCCATCCCCTCCCTTCATCCTTTTGCTATCTCCTCCCTTCCTCTTCTCGCTATGCCCTCCCTCCTCCTCCTCTTCCTGGGTGCAGGGCGGTGGTTCACATCCAGGTTGACGATGTCAACGAGTTTCCTCCCGTCTTCCGCCAGTCGCAGTACAAGGCCTCTGTGACGGAGGGCAAGATCTATGACGCCATCCTGCAGGTATGACATCATCCTGTATATCATTGGTTCTCAAAGTGTGGTCCGGGGACCCCCAGGGGTCCTTGGGGGGGTTCCAGGGGGTCCCCAGCAAAATGTGTTAATGTAGCTTCACACTAATGTTACCCTTTTATGCTTTGGCTATTCAAAAATAGCAGATCTACAAGCTCATAGCGCGGCACGAGTGCCGCGCTATGAGCTTGTAGATCTGCTATTTTTGAAAAATCTTGAAAATGTGTGCAAACCTTTGAAATATATATTTTCTAAGTGAACATTTGTAACTCAAATCTTTGCTTCTGGGGGTCCCTGGAACAAAATATTTGAGATGGGGGTCCACGACCAAACACATATAATTTTGGGGGTCCTTGACATGAAAAAGTTTGAGAACCACTGCATGGAGATGAAGATCTATGACTCATTATTCATCTATGATCTAGGATCTATGACGTCATCCCGTTCTTTTTCATCCTGCACGTACTGACGTTTGTCATTCATAAAGATCTGGAATCGGAATCATCCCTTATTTGGAAACTAAAAGACGTGTCCCTTATATTATTGCACTGATAAGGGGCACAACATACAGCTCAAATAGTGTACATACTGTATACTATAATACAGGTTGTTAACTTAATCCCTCTAGACTTAGTAAACTGAACCTATGTTGTCTCTGTACTTGCATCGTTTTTTGTCTGTATACACCAAATGTCTTTGCCAAATATAGCCAGTCTACAAGCTCACAACGCATCAAAACACGCATTGCGACTTGTAAATCTGCTATCTTTGGCCAATCTGGGAACCCATTTGGTAAAAAAAAAAAAAGTAAACCATATTTTTCACCCTTTGTTTTTGTCTCAGGGGACACCACCTCTGTTTAAAACTGTTATTGTTCAGGATTCACATTCAAAACTAGCTAGATAGCAGATCTGCAAGCTCAAAATACATTGCGTTTCGAGCTTGTCTATTTGTTAAATTTGATGCTTTTGTGTGACGCTGTAGTATCATCCAAGTAGGACGTTAATTTACAAAAAAAACTCAAAGAATTAGAATCTGGAGATTCAAGTTTTCTATAATACAATTTCATCGTTTTCTGGGCGTCCCTTATTTTTCCTAGAAATAAGGGACGCCCGGCCAGGTGAAATTCAGGCAGTTGGCAATGGCAACCCTAATAGGGGCGGCAGTAGCTCAGGAGGTAGAGCGGCCACTAGGGTATCATAAGTTTCCGGTTTGATGCCGGGCTCCCCCTGGGTTAGTGTCATCTTGAGCAAAACACTGAACCCCTAACTGCTCCTGATGAGCAGGTCGATGCCTTAAATGGTTTCCTCTGCCATTTGTGCGTGTGTGTGTCTGTGTGTAATGTTGTAAAGACTTTGTAAACACGCGCACACGCACGCACACACACACACACACACACACACACACACACACACACACACACACACACACACACACACACACACACACACACACACACACACACACACACACACACACACATTGTAAAGCACTTTGGAGAAGGGCGCTATATAAATGCACCATTTATCATTAGAGGAGGCTGCTGGAAAAGTGGGTTTGATGCTAAATGCCACAGACTGAATGTATTATTTTCAATGAAGTATCATCCACCAATCCTGTCAAAGGATGGGTCCATCATCAAAGAGGTAGATGATTACCTGGGATCATACAGTATGTGGCAAGACTCCAAAAATGATTTTTTTATTATTATTATAATATAATATATTATAATTTATTTTAAAGGAAAACAGAAACAGGTGCGATCACCAGATGCACATGAAAGGCCATATACAAGGAAATCAAAGACAATAATAATAATACACATACATACATACATACATACATACATACATACATACATACATGCATGCATGCATGCATGCATGCATGCATGCATGCATGCATGCATACATACATACATACATACATACATACATACATACATACATACATACATACATACATACATACATACTATATCAATTCAAATTAAATTAAGATACAAAAAATAAATGGAAAGACAGAAAGGACTTTTTCATCAGAAAGGGTCAATCCTGGACAGCCTGCAACAAGCCCCATCACATCTGGTAGTCAGGAGTACTTTTAGAGCCTGTGTTTAAAGTATCCCACTATATGGTTCTGAAACATGAACAATTAAGAGGGAACTTGAGAAGTGTCCGGATATCACTTACACCAGGCCAATAATGCCAGTACAGAACATGCCCTGGAAAGACTTTACCATCCAAATGAAATAGAGATATTAGTCAAGTCAAGTACATTTTATTTATAAAACACATTTAAAAACAACCAAAGGCCGACCAAAGTGCTGTACAGCATGAAAATTGTATACACAAGACATCAAGGTTAAAACACACAAAAACACACAATAAAAGCATGCAATACAGAACATACAACTCCAAAAAGCATCAGGAAGACAAATAGCTGAGGTAAAAATGTGGGAGCACATTATATATAAACAATATTTGTATATAGGGAGACATACAACACATCTCGACTACGGTTCAACTAAATCAAACCAGACAAATGGGATAACTTTATTTTCTGATATTTGATCGTAGAATTATCTGAGCAAACATTATGTCAATAAGAAAAATATGTTTGATTAATCGAAACACCCCAAATCCAAATCTGATCCACTCAGATAGGAATTCAACGTTTTGAACTCTTGGGCGCTGGAGACTTCCTTGTCCAACTAGAGGACGAAGACCATTTACGTGTCTAGATGCTACTGGCAGAGACAGAGCCAAGATATTGAAGATATAGAGAAAGCAATGGGCAGGGCATGCAGCCTGATTGTCTTTTATCTCCACCGTGGTCGATGGAAGCTGACGATGACGGTGATGATGGCGATGACGATCATGCAACCATGTTGTCGTGTTGTCATGGTAACCATGTTGCGGTGTTGCAGGTAGAAGCGTGGGATGAGGACTGCTCGCCACAGTACAGCCAGATATGCAACTACGACATCATCACAGCGGGGACGCCATTCGCCATCGACCGCAACGGTAGGCTACGTCTGACTGCCTGAGTCACACTAAATACTGTATCAGTACAGTACAGGCTACGTCTGACTGCCTGAGTCACACTAAATACTGTATCACTACTGTATCACAACTGTATATAAGTACTGTCTCACAGACACTGCTGTACAATTTCTGTGTGTACATATATTTGCCTAAACAGTATGCATTATATCATCGCAGTTGGGCAGAAACCTCTTATCTCCATATCCGTTTTTATGTTTTTTCTTTTGTAAATGAATGCCCTACTTGGTCATACTACATAGTCACACAAAAGTAGAATAGTGAAAATAGCGGATCTACAAGCTCGACGCGTTTTGAGTTTGCGGATCTGCTATTCTCACTATTCTATTGTAGTTTTTAAATATTTCCATGCATCAACAAATGCAGCTTACTGAATTGACTCCATGACAGTCTTTTATGTAAAACTCTTTGTTATGTAAAAGTCTTTTGTGTGCATCCTAAAATGAGCCATAATTAAACAGCACAACTTGCCTGGTGATTAGAAGGAAAGTTAAAAAGTTGCATGTGCATTATTCATGCAGTCTTCTAAAGACTTCTCAATGTAGGCTGGTACTGTGTGGCTTTCAAGTCTTCTTTTCACTGCATCACTTGTAATGTTTGACCTACACATGGTTTAAAACATATATGGGCAACTGGCGGCCTGGGGGCCACATGCGGCCCGCACCTTCACTTAATGTGGCCCTGCAGGTTAGTATCGGAATACTGATATATTATTGATTTCAGCTGTTACTATTCCAAACATTCAAACATGACCCGCTCTAATTACTTCAGTCTATATTAGTAGTTTAATGACTAGTATCACAATTCTATTGTCTTTTTTATGTCCAATGTATTTGTATTTAAGTTCATAAAGTTAACATAAGTATAACTAAATGCATTTGAATTTAAATATACATTTTACTTTTCAGGATTACAATTCAAAAATAGCCAAAAAGATTTCAGGATTCCAATTAAAAAATAGCAAAAATAGCAGATATACAATCTCAAAACGTGTCGCGCTGCGACGCGTTTTGAGCTTGTAGATCGGCTATTTTTGCTATTTTTAATAGCATTCATTTACGAAAAAAGTTAAAATACAGAGATAAGAGGTGTCTGCCCTCTGACAGTATTTGCAATGTGGCCCTCTGGAGTGAGTGTGGAAACATATAGGCTAGTGGCCCTCTCCATCATCAAAGTTGCCCACCCCTGGTTTAAAACAAAACTAAATCTCATGACTGAAACATTTTGTTAGGCCAAGTCCCAATCTGTGATTTGTGAAACAGAGTGAAGGAGCCCTCCCCGACTATAGCGCTGTGTTTCCTAAACAATTAGCAGAATTAGTAGAATTATGACGTTTTGTTAAAGACGGGGTGCTGTGATTTTCAGTGATTTCCCCCCCCCCTTAAAACATAATCATCAGGTATTATGGTTATACTAGGAGGAAGATTTTTTTCAAAAAAGTGTACAGAAATTGTTAAAATTATGTTTTTATGTGGACACGCCTCCAGTTCATTAAGTATACCTGGTTCTCACCTTAACACCTCCTCCACCACCTTAGCACCACCCACCTGTCCTAGTCCCTCCTCCTCCTCATGCCCACCTGTTGTGTTATGATAATGAGGGGGAGGGTATGGCTTTACTATGTCACTAAAGCGCTGTTTCTCTATTGGCACGTTTGACCCTCAAGGTTTCAGCCTCCAGGTAGAAACTGAAAATAGTCAGAGAAGACATAAAACATTATAAAAACACCACCAGGGGGCTTAATGAAGTTCTATCAACCTCATAGACACATGAAAAACAGAAAAAGTGCAAAACCATGGCACCACCTCTTTAATATTGTTCTGAACCCATGATCCTATGCTTTAACCTTTGCTTTTATGAAATATCCGAGACCATTAGGTGTTTTTTGGAAGATGCTTCTGAACATGTATTCTATTGCTAGTATGACCAATTCAAACACTCTTTAATCTATTCTATTGCTATAGTTTGACCACTTCTATAGGCGCCGATTCTGTGGGTGCCTCGGGGTTAAAGCCCCTGCGAGAAATGACGAGCCCCCACCACTATCTCAGATTTGGGGGCCTAGATTTAACAGTACCATTACAGCAGCTCGGCCAATAGGCTCAGACACTGTGGGGCACACTCCCGTAGGCCAATGTATCATACATTGGCTGCACCATTTGCACCTTTTACCAAGCTACAAAAGCTGGCGACTCGAGCATATCAATGCTCCATGTGTGACTTGTTAAGCACTGTAGTGAGCTCACAAGCACCACGCGCTGTGAGCTTGTAGATAGCCTATTTTCGGCAGGAATTCAATTAACATAAATCAGTTATGGCCACTAAGAACTCCAATCCATGCCTGCAGGCACTGGTGTAAAGTAACTAAGTACATTTACTTAACTGTACTTAAGTACAATTTTGAGGTATTTTTACTGTACTGTAGTATTTCCAATTTTCTGTAATTTTACTTCTACTCCACTACATCTCAAAAGCAAACATTATACTTTTATTCCACTACAATTTTTTGAAAACTTTAGTTACTTAGTTACTTTATAGATTATTATTACAAAACATGGATTAAAGGGCAAGACCACTTTGGTAGAGGTTTGGGTTGTGTAGTTACCTTGCCATGATGTAACTCCAAAGGTGGGCAAGAAATAAAAAATAATTGCTCCATTGATTAGAAATTGATCATTCTAAATATGCTCCTCATTGACTTACATTGTACGGTAAAACAGCTCTCAAAGTCACTCTTTTAGCAAATAAACGAACGCAAACAAAGTTGATTCAGACAATATAGAACATCACCAAACCCAGTATTGTTTTTTTTTAAATAAAAATGTCAACTGCCTGTTGATTTTGCCATTTTTAATAAGTAGAAAACCTGGACTGGATCCGCGGATCGGGATCCAGATCTTCAAATAGTAAAATCAACAGGAAGTTGACATTTTTATAAAAAAAACAAACAGTACTGGGTTTGGTGATGCTCTATATTGCCTGAATCAGCTATGTTTGGGTTCATTTATGTGCTAAAAGAGTGACTTTGAGAGCTGTTTTACCGTACAATGTAAGTCAATGAGGAGCATATTTTGAATTATCAATTTCTAATCAATGGAGCAATTATTTTTTATTTCTTGCCCACCTTTGGGGTTACATCATGGCAAGGTAACTTACACAACCCAAACCTCTACCAAAGTGGTCTTACCCTTTAACCACTTTAGCCTTATACTGTATACACGAATCCACAGAGCGCTTCCCTGTAGGTATGGTGCCGCCCCCTTTAGGTAGCCGCCATTACTGCGGTGTCAATATCAGTCAGCTGCTACTACGCTGAGTGCGGTGATATTGACACCGCAGTAATGGCGGCGCTACCTAAAGGGGGCGGCGCCATACCTACAGGGAAGCGCTCTGTGGATTCGTGTATATACTTCGGCTATTTGAAAACAGCAGATCTACCAGCTCACAACGCGTCGCATCGCGACGCGTTGTGAGCTTGTAGATCTGCTATTTTCAAAATATTTGTATACATTATTGAACTGGTGAAATAGAACATTCTGTATAATGAGTACTCATACTTTACTAAGTATATTCTGATGCCAATACTTTTGTACTTTTACTCAAGTAAATTTTAAATACTTTAACTCTTTCTATAGCGTTTCTAGATTGTGGTATTGATTCTTTTACTTAAGTTTTCCCACCACTGCCTGCAGGTAACATCAGAAACACAGAGCGGTTGAGTTATGCCAAGCAGCACAGCTACCAGTTCCTGGTGACGGCGGTCGACTGCGGTCAGAAGAGAGCCAATGAGAGCGTCTCTGTGCACATTGATGTGGAGCCTGTCTGCACACCTGGATGGAAAGGTCAGCGATTAATAACAATCTACCAGCACCCCATGGGTTATAGTTTCACAGCTTCATGTAGTGTCTGCATTTCTCCTGAAGAAAAAAAAAATACAAAAAGAAAGAAAGGAAAGCAAAGCAAAGCTCACAGATATAGACTGTGCAAAATATGGACTATAAGGGAACGTTGCCATCACCCGTTGGTTTCTACGGTCTTCACTCAGTAGCCAGTAGAAACCCTAGAAGCATAACCTACTTTATTATCAAATTAAAAAAATTTATGGGGACCATAATTTACAAAAAACACATTATGGTAATTGAAAGAAGACTTTAAACTAGCCACTGAAAGTATAGCGTATTTATGACGATGATAAGGTAGTAAAATGAAGTGTAAACTACAGTCAAATTCCCATTATAATCAATGTTGTAGTAATTGTTTTGCAGCCAGCAGGGGGGGAAATATCGATACCTGCTAGGCCATTAATGAGAACTGCAGGGAATTTGGCCTTTCCTTATTGGCTTCCTTATTGGCTTCATTAAAAAAAAAACCTCTGCTCACAACGTGTCACATTGCAACACGTTGAGAGCTTGTCGATGTCATTTTTCAACAGACTGATTCCGTTGTCTCTCAAAGTGGGGTCTGGGGACCCCCATGTGTCCTTGAGGGGGTTCCAGCTAAATTAATTGATATCGCATTAAATTCAGTTTATCCACTTTAACTCTATTAACATTGGCCTACGCGGCCAAATACAAATCAATGTGGGGGTCCTTGACATTAAAAAGTTCCGCTGGCTCAATTTATGCAGATGAAATGAATGATTATGACGTATTTTCCGCACTATAAGGCGCATCTGAGTATAAGGCGCACCTTCAATAAATGTATTGTTTTCATATATAGGGCGCACCGCATTATAAGGCGCATCCGCACTATAAGGCGCACTGACGGTGCGGCTTATAGTGCGGAAACCAAGGGAACCAATATTGATTCATATATAAGGCGCATCGGATTATAAGGCGCATCCGCACTATAAGGCGCACTGACGGTGCGCCTTATAGTGCGGAAAATACGGTATGTACAAATAATTGCGACTATCTCATATAATTGTGATCAGGCAATTATGTAACAACATGCATTATGTGACATTGCTCTTTCCACTTGCACCAGAATGGAACGAGCGCATGGACTATGAACCAGGAAGTGGGAGCAGGCAGCTATTTCCCAGCATGCACCTGGAGACCTGCGGCGGAGCCCTGTCTGCCGTGAGCGCCACACTGCAGCTGCACGCCAGACACACCGGCAAGGACTGTGGCCACTCCCAGAAATCACTGCAAAAACGATGTGGTAAGGAGAGAGAGAGAGACGGTTTGATAGATGTAGCGGCTATTTTTGGCTAACCAGACCAGTGGTGTAAAGTAACTAAGTACATTCTCTCAAGTAGGCCTACTGTACTTAAGTACAATTTTGAGGAGTTTTTTCACATTTCAGTACTTTTACTTCTACTCCACTACATCTCAGAGACAAATATTGTACTTTTTACTACAATTATTTAAAGACTTTAGTTACAAGTTAATTTGTAGATTTGGATTATTATTACAAAACATACAGTACATTAACCACTTCAGCCCTGTATACATTTTGGCCATTTGAAAATAGCAGATCTACAAGCTCACAATGCGTCGCGTTTTATACATTTGAAAACCTGTGAAATTGGACCTTCTGCACGATGAGTACTTTCTGCTTTTGGTACTTTAAAGTACATTTTGATACCAATAGGACTTTTACTTAAATAAAAAGTAAACTGTTCCCGACCACTGTTCCCGACGCATGGAGTTCAAGTGGTTAATATCAGCTTCTCGCCAGATAACCGACTTGCTTTCTTGTGCTTTCTCTGGTGCATTGACCGTATAGGTGCGGCGGTGGGCAGTACCGACCTCCTCCCCGCCCCCGGGCCGTTCGCCGACTGGACGGCCTCTCTGCTGACGGACGGCGGCAGGGACGGCGAGCTCGTCTTCCGCTTCGACGGGCGCCAGGCGGCCATCGTCCCCGAGCGCGTCGTTCCCCATCAGCTGAGCGACCGCTTCACCATAGCAACCTGGATGAGACACGCCCCGAACCCGAGTCCCGAACGCCCCGCCCACAACGAGACCCTGATCTGTAGCTCTGACAAGACTGGTGAGTAACCAAGTACATTTACTCGAGTACTATACTTGAGTTCAATTTCTGCTGTACTTTTACTTTACTTGTTATGTATGTATTTTACTTTACTTGTTGAGTAAGTTCTTTATGCTTTATACTTCTACTCCACTACATCTTAGAGGCAAATATTGTACGTTTTACTACACTAGTCTACTATTATTTGAAAGCTTTAGTGACTATATAGTTACTTTGCAGATTTAGAGTAAACCCTATTTTATACTTTAGATCACCCTCACCACCCATCTAAGCTAATGATGGCACTCATGTTTGCAGTAAGGGAAGAACTAAAAAGCATTTTCATTGAGACAAGACAGTGTGTGTGTGTGTGTGTGTGTGTGTGTGTGTGTGTGTGTGTGTGTGTGTGTGTGTGTGCGCGCGAGTGCGTGCGTGCGTGCGTGCGTGCGTGCGTGCGTGCGTGCGTGCGTGCGTGCGTGCGTGCGTGCGTGCGTGCGTGCGTGCGTGTGTAAGTTCTACAACCACCTAAAAGAAAGCGACCTAGATGCACTCCATAACAAGGCACTCACACACGGCGAAACCCTAGAGAGATGCCCCCTCAGCCAGCTGGCCCTGGAACTCCGGGCACAAACACAAACAGAGCCACGAGATAGAAAACCCATTGGACTAAACCAAATTATAAAACAGCAAATGGAAAACTACCTGACACACTGGAAAGAAGCAACACAAAAGCAGAGTAAACTAGAATGCTATCTGGCCCTAAACAGAGAGTACGCAGTGGCAGAATACCTGAGCACCGTGACTGACCCAAAACAAAGAAAAATCTTAACTAGGTACAGACTCAGTGAGCACAGTCTTGCGATCGAGAAAGGTCGTCACAGGCAGACCTGTATCCCGAGAGAAGACAGACTATGCACCCACTGCACACAAAATGAAGTGGAAACCGAGCTACACTTCCTAACCGTCTGTCCATTGTACCAAGACATCAGAGACACATACTTCCCACAGATTACAACCACACACAGAGATTTTGAAAACATGACCAATGACAAAAAACTCCCATATCTGCTGGGCGAAGTACAACAATGTGCAAACACAGCAGCAAGATTCGTGAGTTGCTGTGATAGGAAAAGGATATCAAACGGAACACAACCACCCTAAAGACTAATCATTGTGTATATTCCGGCACTATACCTGCACCCAGTGATCTTGGTACATAGAAATTGATCTATTGAAGATTCTGACTTTCAAATGTACATATTTGTTTTGATTGTATTGCTGTATTGTTGTATTGTGCTTTCTGCTTTGGCAATGTAAACGTATGTTTTCTCATGCCAATAAAGCCCTTTGAATTGAATTGAATTGAATTGTGTGTGTTGCAGAGATGAACCGTCATCACTACTCTGTGTACGTGCACGGCTGTCAGCTGGTGTTCCTGCTGAGGAGAGACTCCACCCAGTCTGACACCTTCACACCTGCTGAGTTCCACTGGAAACTACACCAGGTCAGTGGTGATGAGTCATTCATGATCAATTCGTTCAAAATAACTAGTTCTTTGCTGTGAACGTTCACCTCCTGAAACTGTTACGTTCACACTTTCGTTCACGCCCCCCCGTCCCCTCCCCCCGTACACAGGACGGACTGTTCCCGCGACAGACAGACAGCGGTGTGGTTGAGTTGCTTTTCACTAGACAAATCATTGTACCCACCCCAACATTAAGGGGGTTGCTTAGTGTGCAACATTGTTTTCTCACTGATCAGTAAACAAACCAACATGTAGTATAAGTGTATATTTCTAAAGTGGCAATCTAATGACTTTTAAGACCTTTTAAATACCAAATTCTCCAAATTGTCAAATATGACTTAAGAAATAGACAAACATTTTGAAAACAGCCGCACACAAGCGCACAGCGCCTCGCACTATTTGTCTGTGTGCCTCAACTCAATTCCAAATGCTTGTCAGGGTGGGGGGTGACCAGTTCAAATAGGATTATTTTGTCAGCCTGAAAAGTTTGGGAACCCTTGCAACACAGTACAATATTGCCTCTGAGATGTGCTGGGGAAGAAGTATAATTGAAGTACTCTGTAAAGTACCTCAAACTTGTATTAAAACACAGCGCTTGAGTAAATGTACCTCCACCACTGCTAACCAATCACAGGCATGCAGATAATTATGTTTATCAGCAAATCCCTTAAGGCAGGTACACATTGCAGGACCTTAAAGTGCTCGGGGGGTTATCTGATCGTTAAGCATTACACACTGCAGGAGTTTATTTCTTGACATCGGCTGTTATAATATCGTTGTGGTCTTCACAACAGGATTGATCCCCGACAAGGGCTGACACACTGCAGGATAGTTCACTAGGATGCTATCTCCAGAGTCAGACCCAATACATACATTTGTGTTTATTCCAATTCATTTTAATCGACGTATCCCGTGATATGCCTCTCCCCCTCTCTCTCTCTCCCTCTCTCTCTCGCACGTCAATTGCGCTGAAGCAGTCAGTGACAGGGTTGCCATGTCCACTTATTATAAGCGTCTTTAGACCCCCATACAAGATTTGTGTGGATTTGGAAAATATTCCACAAGATTTTTCTTTGAAAATAGCTGCAAAGCGTTGTGAGCTTGTAGATCGGCTATTTTAAAATATCCAATGTATTTGTAAATAGGTTTAAAGTGCTCAAGTGGCCGTTTCTTGGGCTTGTTTTCATAGACATGGTTGCTTATTTCTCTCGCAACATCTGGCAACGCTGTGTCACACGCATGCTGCTGCACTCAAAGACACACACACACACACACACACACACACACACACACACACACACACAGTCGCTCTCTGTCTCTGTGTCTCTCTCTCTCTCTCTCTGTACAATTCCTTTAAAATAAACAGCCCACCAGGCTCGCTCACTCTCTCATTTTGTTTTATAATGTTAACTTAATACAGGACTGGACGGTAATATTGCGGTAGGGACTGTTTGTTGTGGTCAGATCCAGCGACGCCCCCCTAGCTACGGTGGCTGTAATGTGCTCTCATTGGCTGTAGCGTGCATCTCCTCGCAAGGTGGTCGCAGCCCCGTTCATATTGTATGATATTGTCTGCTGTCCTGTCCCAGACAGAGCTGAATATCTAACATGGTAGTTATCTGAAAACGGTCGGAAAGCCGTTGCAGAGCGGATAATCGCGGCCACATCGTCTCGCGGAACCTTTCACACAGAGCGAGCATTATCTCGCCGATCAAAGGCCGATCTGCGTCAGATCGGGAGGTTTTGTCGGCGATCGCCAAAAAATGTCGGCGACAGCAATATCGGACCCAATCTCCTGCAGTGTGTACGGGGCCTTAGTCACACCAACATTGTTCTTGTGAAGCAGTTTTGTTCGTATTGGTGAAGTTTATTAAGATTGCTATGTTCATTTAGAGACACACTCTTCTCTTCTCTTCTCTTCTCTTCTCTTCTCTTCTCTTCTCTTCTCTTCTCTTCTCTTCTCTTCTCTTCTCTTCTCTTCTCTTCTCTTCTCTTCTCTTCTCTTCTCTTCTCTTCTCTTCTCCTCTCCTCTCTTCTCTCCTTCGTTCTCTCTCTGCTGTTATGCCATTGCATTATTGATGCCATTGCCAACCTATTATGTGCCTTTGCAGTGGCACCGAGGTGGCTGAGTAATAGACTGCAGAGAGAGAGAGAGAGACAGACAGACAGACAGACAGACAGACAGACAGACAGACAGACAGACAGACAGACAGACAGACAGACAGACAGACAGACAGACAGACAGACAGACAGACAGACAGACAGACAGACAGACAGACAGACAGACAGACAGACAGACGCTGCTCCATCTGCTTGGCTGTTTGTGGCTTCTTGTAACTGATGAGGTCCGTTTCTAACAAGCTGTTTATTAGACAACAACCTCATTAGTTATGTTAATGAGCTGTCCTCAGGGTTAAGCAGCTGAAATCACGTTTACACACTGTTCGTGTGTGTGTGTGTGTGTGTGTGTGTGTGTGTGTGTGTGTGTGTGTGTGTGCGTGTGCGTGTGTGTGTGCGTGTGCGTGTGCGTGTGCGCGTGCGCGTGTGTGCGTGTGCGTGTGTGTGTGTGTGCGCATGTGCTCGTGTGCGTGTGTATGTGTGTGCGTGCGTGCGTGTGTTACAGATATGTGACAGGGAGTGGCATTACTACATCCTCAACGTGGAGCTACCCACAGTGACGCTATTGGTGGATGGCGTGACCTTTGAACCCTACCTGGTGACTGGTGATCGGTTGACCCACACGTCTGAGATCAACACCCAGCTGACCGTTGGTGCTTGTTGGCAAGGTCAGTGCGACTCTATGTGTGTTAAGAGTGTGGTGATTCACCGATATGAATCGGTGAATCGATATAAACGTGCACGATGCGACTGCACTGGTGGAAAAAGTACTCTATTTTTTACTTAAGTACAAGTATCAATACTGCAATGTAGTAATACTCTGTTACAAGTAAAAATCCGGAATTCAAAATGTACTTGAGTAAAAGTACATAAGTATTGGTATCAAAATGTACTTAAAGCACCAAAAGTAGAAAGTACTCATTATGCAGAATGTCCCATTTCACAAGTTTTCAAATATATAAAATGTATAAAAATCCTTTGAAAATAGCAGATCTACAAGCTCACAATGCGTCGCGATGCGACACATTGTGAGCTTGTAGATCTGCTATAGATCTGCTATAGATCTGCTATTTTGAAAAAAAGGGCCTAAATATGGTCAATGTATGTTTTGTAATAATAATCTAAATCTATAAAGTAACTAGTAACTAAAGTTGTAAACTAATTGTAGTGGAGTAAAAGTACAATATTTTCCCCTGAGATGTAGTGGAGTAGAAGTAAAAGTACCTCAAAATTGTACGTAAGTACAGTACTTGAGTAAATGTACTTAGTTACTTTCACCACTGGATACAATTGACTGCAAATCGCGATGCCTCGTTCGTTGCGTGTCTGCATCGGCAAGGTCAGTGCGACTGTGTGTGTGTGTGTGTGTGTGTGTGTGTGTGTGTGTGTGTGTGTGTGTGTGTGTGTGTGTGTGTGTGTGTGTGTGTGCAGGGGTGTGTGTGGGGGGGGTGTGCGTCTGTGTGAATTTAAAATGTAATGATATCAGCAGCATAAAGCCTTCAGTGAAAAGAAAAGCCTATTGGTATCAACTATGATTGTCAGTGAATATGCAATTCATAGAGAGAGAGAGAGAGAGAGAGAGAGAGAGAGAGAGAGAGAGAGAGAGAGAGAGAGAGAGGGAGATGTAGTGTTTGTGGCCTCGGGCTACAGATGGTTTTTTCGTTCTTCCGTGAGAATGAAGCATGCAGACATCAAACACCATAATGCTGCCTGTCAGTTCCGGCCTCAACCAGCAAACACATGTAAATGAATGGGGGGAGGTGGGGGAGGGGCGCGGGGTTGTCAGTCACATTTAAATAGTCGCTGTCGGGTAAAAAACCTTGTACGTCCAGAACGATTACTTTTCAGGAAATATAATAAAAGGTCCTGCGTCCCGATACTTTTTATTAGTTAAATGAAACACACAGACACACTTCACCACTTTCAATTATCTGTTTATTCATTCATTCATGTATTTATTTATTTATATATATATAAAAAAAAAGAAGCAGAAATAGACGCGCTGTGACTTTTGCGCGACACTGGAGATACAAGGTTTCTGGCTGACAGCGATGATAGGAATAGAAGGGTGGATTAATGCTAGTCACAGCAGCAGATACACGTGACGTTACAAGCTTTAACTGCCATGGCATTTTGGCTGTCATTTGAATGTCTTTTCATCCGGTGCCTGAGTGCAATTCCATTTTTCTTCAAGCCATCATCGGCTTCTCTCTCTCTCTCTCTCTTCCTCAGTGGTGGAAAAAGTACTCAAATGTTTTACTTAAGTAAAATATCAATACTGCCATATAGAAGTACTCTGTTACAAGTAAAAGTCCCAAATGAAAAATGTACTTGAGTAAAATTACAAAAGTATTGGTATAAAAATGTACATAAAGTACCAGAAGTAAAAGTACTGAAAGGTTTGAAAATAGCAGATCTACAATCTCACGAAACGACGCATTGTGAGCTTGTAGATCGGCTAATTTCAAATAGCCTCAGTATAAAATAGGGCTAAAGTGGTTAATGTATGTTTTAGAATGTAATAAATTATATCTGCAAAGTAACTAGTAACTAAAGTTTTCAAATAATTGTAGTGGAGTAAAAGTACAATATTGGCCTCTGAGATAGGCCTATAGTGGAGTAGAAGTAAAAGTATAGACAATTGGAAATACTCCAGTAAAGTAAAAGTACCTCAAAATTGTTGCGAACGCGGAAGGATTACTATGTAACCGTGCTCGGGTTGTGTGTGTGTGTGTGTGTCTGCGTCTCTGTGTGCATGCACTGCCTAGTAGAGGGCCAGAGGGCGCCAGAGTGCAGGAATTTAGACACAGCCTGCACACACACACACACACACACACACACACACACACACACACACACACACACACACACACACACACACACACACACAATGTCAATGTTCTCTCCCCATCACGGTGAAATAACACGGATTACAAGTCCGTAAATACACAATATTTTCGAGCTGCGTTCGCTTCCAGCATTCGCGCGTCTTACTTGTACTTAAGTACAGTACTTGAGTAAATGTAAACTCGTAACAGAATATTTTATATTGTGGGTATTGCTACTTTTACTTAACCCATTAAAACCGGGAACGCTTCTGTTTAACCACCATAACCATTATTTTATACTTTGGCTATTCAAAAATAGCAGATATAAATCTTATATTATATATATATTTTTAAAGCGAACCTTTTTAACTCAAATCTTTGCTTCTGGGGTGTTCCCTGGAACAACATATTTTGAGATGGGGATCCGTGGCCAAATACATACAATACATTTTGGGGGTCCTTGACATGAAAAAGTTTCAGAACCACTGATTATAGCAACTTAAGTTTAAAAAAATAACTGTTAGGTTTTAGAAGACATTAGAATCCCCAGAAGCAAAGATTTGAGTTACAAATGTTCACTTAAAAATATATATATTCAAAGATTTGCACAACAAATAGCAGATCTACAAGCTCATAGCTTGTGTATCTGCTATTTTTGAATAGCCAAAGTATAAAATAATGGTTAAAGTGTTTAAAATCTAAAATGACAGATGCTTTTCCCGGTCTTAATGGGTTAAGTAAAAGAAAAGAAAAATACTTGCCAGAAACACACATCACGTTACATTCTTCAACTCGATGCCATTTTGCCTCTCATTTCAATGTCTTTTCATCTTTTCAAAAATGGAACTGATTGCAGTTCCATTTTTCTTGAAGCCATCATCTTGTTCACTCTCTCCCTTCCTCCTCCTCCTCCTCCTCCTCCTCTGTGCATTTTTTTCAGTTAACCACTTAAACCCCATATGGGTAACTGGAGTCCCTCAGGGCTCAATACTAGTGTCTTTTCTGTTTTCTGTTATTGTGGGGATAAGCTTTCGCTGAGAATAGCCGACCGACAAGCTCACAACGCGACGCAACGCTTGAAAAAGCTTGCGTTGGGAGCTTGAAAAAACACAAACAAGTTAGAATATGGAGATAAGAGGTTTCTGCCCGACTGCAACAATATTTATGTTGTGGTATTGCTACTTTTACTTAAGTAAAACATCTTGGCAGAAACATGACACGTTACTATAGCTTTAACTGCGATGCCATTTGACTGTCTTTTCAACATGGTGCCTGCTTTGCTCTTCCATTTGTCTCCAAGCCATCATCTGCTTTGTTTTCTCCCTTCCTCCCTCTCCTCCTCCCCCTCAGTGCATCCCTCGCTTTCTCTCTCTCTCCTTCCGTTGGATGTGTGATTGTGGGTGAAACTCCTTGAAGGAGGGATTATCCAGAGTGAATGGAAGAATGCAAATTCACCCGCTATTATGTCCCAATGAAGGCAGCCGTTAACCCAATCAATCCGGGAACGCATCTCTGTCATTTTAGAGTTTTAGCTACAGTATAATCAAAAACAGCAGATCTACAAGCTCATTATGAGCTGGTAGATCTGCTATTTATTTATTTTATCGTCAAAATTTGTTCAAATCATTTTTAACTCAATCCCAGTCCCTGGAACAACATATTTTCAGATGGGATTGGCGGCCAAATATCATTTTGGGTGGACCTTGACATGGGAAAAATGTATAAACCACTGATACTGTAGCAACATACATTTAAAAAAAACTGTTTAGAAGAGAATCCCCAGAAGCAAAGATTTGAGTTACAAATGCAATATAAAAAAAACATATACAATTTGCAATTTTTTTTAAAGCCAAAGAAATCTAAAATGACACAGATGCGTGGATTGAATGGGTTAAGCTGATTTGAAGCCCAGCCCTCGCCAAGGGATCTTTATCACCCTGAAGGGGTTTATTTCTCAATAATGACCGGCTCGCCGTTCATGATCACTTTGCATAATGACCGTCTCACCGTCCCACTGATTACACGGCTACGTAATAAAGAAATATTGTTGCAGTCGGGTGTTTTTTTTTTCTTAACTGATTGGCCTACTCAATTATACTACAGCGTCACAAAAAAGCATCAAAAGTAGCAGATCCACAAGCTCGAAATACCGCACAAAGCGACGCCTTTTGAGCTTGTCGATCTGCAACTTTTGCTACTTTTGAGTTTGCATCCTGAAAAGTAACAGTTTTGGACATATGAGGTTTCCACCCGACAAAGACGGATTAATACATTGAAATAGGGGTGCGACAGTTGATCAAATAAATCAGTGTAATCGATTATGACAAATAACTGATCATTGAAATGATTTTGGGCATGCCAAGAAAAAAGGAAAATCAAAAACAGTGAAAATAGACGATCTACAAGCTCCCACAACGTGTTGCAATGTGATACATTGTTGAGAGCAGATGAGCTTGTGGATCAGCCTTTTTTTTTTTGTTGCATGAAATAAAATAAATAACACGCATACATGGTTAATTTGATTCATTGGTAAAAAAAAAGTGATAATGATAATGTTTATTGTGATTATGGTAAGCTTCATATCACACACACCATAGAGTAAGAACTTATTGATAATAAGAATCACAATTTTTACATTAATCGTTTTTTTCCAACGCCGCACAGGATACCATTTGCTTCCAGGGTTTTGCTTCAAGAGTAAAGACTATACTACACTACACGCCCCTTTGCACGCCAGCACTTTTCTTTCGGAAGGGAGGTGATATAACTACAAATTGACATAAATGGTAAATAAATAACATCATTCTGAACTTCTGCTGGGCGGTCTCAGAACTTTTTCACAGACCTCGTGGCATCAGAAGGAGCATGTGTTGGCGTTTAGACCCTCTATACTTCTAGTAAAACACACCTGCGATTGCACTGTACTTGGTGTGCTCTTTTTCCGATCTACACCAAATCTCTTATAGCCTCAAAAAGTGCAGAGCTACAAGCTCACAGCACGCTGCGACGCGACATGTTGTGAGTTTGTAGATTGGCAATTATTTTGGCCAGTATTCCCCCCAGAATATGGATGCCGGGGTTTAAAGGTTTCATGACGTTCAGTTTTACCACACATTAAAAGTCTTTGTCATGGTCCTTCAAACGTGTATAAAAAGTTTTAACAAAAAAATCCACTCCATTGATCCATGGCAGGTGTTTTTCTCTCACATTTCTAAAGCCTTTTCAACTGCAATGAAAAAAGAAATCTTTGCCTGCGGGTGTCGCTGTTGAGGGATTTTGCCTGTTAATCATCGCCTCTGCTCCGCCCCCCCCCCCCCCCCAAAGGAAAGGATAGGGGAGGGGAGGGGCGAGGAGGAGAGTGGGCGGGATTAATCGGCTGTGACCTCACTGCCGAAGGGCCAAGCTCAGATTACTTTTCAGCCTAATTATTCAGAAAACCCCAGACCACAGAAATTCCACTGAATGTTCAAAGTTCAGATTTTTTGGGTGTAATTGAGGTCATAAAACCCCCCAAAAAACATAAAAAATATAAAAAGTGAAAATGTATGTCATAGAACCATAAACACTGACATGGCTTTTGTTCTTCTCCACATCCTAGTATGCTGGAAGTATATGTTTAGAATCAAGAAGAATCAAGGATAACTTTATTTGTCACTTTCCCCATGTACTTACATTCACAGAAAATGAAATACCGTTCCCCCTCAGTCACTTGCAGTGCAGCATAAAACATCAAGCCATCTAAGAAACATCAAAAGATCAAAACTAAAAACAGCATAAACAAACATAAAAAAATATATATATATATGTATGATGTGCAATTCATCGAAAAAGTTACCGACACAGCACATATAGGTAAACACAGGATGTTTACATCTTGATCTTCCTGCCATTCTTGGTCAACTTATTAGGTACGTGCAAACATGCGCGACAAGTTGAGCCATTCTGGTCGCAAGCCCATGCAGCACTTCCGGCCATTTCCGTCCGTTCCTTTGATATCTTCCGGGGCTTTGAGCAGCTAGTGGGCAGTTTCAACAAAGTGCTGTTTTTGTGCATATTATCCAGCAATATGAAAACATTAGTGCACCTTGACAAAATGAAAACACCATTAACTTATTATGAATAGCATTAACCACATGAACCCCAGCATGGGGGGAACATAAGCCAAAAATAGCTGATCTACAAGCTCACAACGCGTTGCAGCGTGCTTGTAGATCCAAGAAATCCAAGAAATGTACTTAGGTCAGTTTTTACTGAGAATAGAGGGTTTAAGTAGGCTACATTACATGTGAATTACATCAATAATTATGAATAACAGATTCATATGGTAGAAGAGTGCAATTTATGACAATAAAGCACAGAGATGTTTAGTTTTTTGTAGCCCACGTTTGTAAGTGAAAAAAATGTCATTTATTTTAGATAGTAATTTAATTTGTATTCTGCTATTCTTTATTACAGTATGCTCACATAAGCTATTCAGATGGGGTAAACTAAACAGTGCAAAATATTCAGGCCATTCACCACAAATAAATAAGGTGGTTTACATTTATTGAAATACGAGTGCATGTGTTATGTGTTTGTTCTGGATCGTCTGCCTTGCATTCCCCCTGCAAGAAAACTACAAGTGACAAACCCGCCCAGTGGAGTGAACAGGACGTATCTGTCCTATTGGTTGGTGCCTATCACTGCCGGGTGATAGTTCACCAGTGCTGAACCCGATGCGTCGGACGCTAGTGCACGCGCATCAGCTCCGTCAACTTGTCGCATCGGGACGGTCTTTCCAGTTTTTGCCCATATCATAGGAGTGGATGGAACTTCCGGCCACTTGTCGCGTATGTGTGGACGTACCTATAGAGCGTCGCAGTTCCCGCCCACTTCCTGTTTTTTTTGGTGCCGGAAGAAAAAACTCAATGCATTTTTCCATTGACATTTCCAAAAATATTTATATCTATTAATTTAAGCCTCGAATCAAGCCATCATGACATGACATGAATCATGACCATAAACGTTTGATTCTGTGATTTTTTTTGTTGTTGAAAACGGCAAAACAAATGGTATTTATTAAATATAGTATATCATATAATTAAATATAAAATAAAAAGAAATCACAGAAAAAAACGTTTTATGGTCATGATTCATGTCATCTCGTGATGGCTTGATTCGAGGCTTAAATTAATAGATATAAATATTTTTGGAAATGTCAATGGAAAAATGCATTGAGTTTTTTCTTCCGGCACCAAAAAAAACAGGAAGTGGGCGGGAACTGCGACGCTCTATTGCGTCTCTTGGCTGGCTCTTTTCGTGTGTTTGATTGCTTTCATGGGGTATTTATTGGCAATTCTTTTCTTGCATTGAACCGGTAACTTTGTTCTGAAGCAAGTTTATTAAGCTAAATAAACTAAAAAGGAAAACTTGAATTGCAAAAATAAAGCTAGCTAACTGAAATAAAAAAAAGGCTTTACAAACAAAATGCCAAATAATAGAAACTGTATTGTGTGTTCACAAAACTGAAATCATAGAGAAAATGTCCTTAGTTAAAGTCTGTCATTGATACATAGTTAGCATGGCAGTTTTAAGACTTATTGTAAAAAAATATATAAAAAATAAGATAGCTGAAAATAAAATATTAACCGTGGTCTGGAGAAAGACACCCTTGCTACCATTATTTTTCACATCCTACTGTATGGATATACCTTCAAGCGGCTCTCTTCTTGGGTCTCCTTCTTAGCTTCCTTTGGCTAGCTTCCTTGGCCACTTCACCTTCGTGCAACTCTTGGTTGTCTCTTTACTTGAGGATGCAAGATCGGCATATTTCTCAAATCTGATCAATCTTAATAAAAATAGGCCAAAAGCACTTTTTACCGTCATTAACACTCTGGTTAACCCAGCCATCCCCCCAGTTCCGGTCTTCTCTGACGATGATTGTGAACAATTCTTATCTTTCTTTCTGAACAAAGTTGACAATATTAGATCCAAGATAATACCACCTAGTACCACCATAGTTGACCACCCTCCTCTAGTCCCCTCAATGTCCCAGTTTAACATGATCTCCTTGGATGATCTTTCACCGATCGTGTCACATATGCACCCCTCATCTAGTCCTGTTGACATCATGCCTACTGCACTCTTAAAAGATGCTTTTGACTGTCTAGGCCCCTACTTTTTATCCATCATCAATAGCTCCTTATCCTCTGGTTGTGTGCCTGATCACTTTAAGCATGCCATTATCCAACCACTCCTAAAAAAACCAAGCCTCGATCCACTAGTTCACTCCAATTATAGACCCATATCCAAACTCCCGTTCATTTCTAAAGTATTAGAAAAGGTTGTCTGCAATCAACTTTTACATTTTCTAAATAACAATAACATTTTTGACAAGTTTCAGTCCGGTTTCCGCCAGAAGCACAGCACTGAAACTGCACTCCTCAGAGTCTCTAGCGACATCCTCATGAGGGCTGATGTTGGTGAGTGTTCAGTGCTGTTGCTGCTCGACTTAAGCGCAGCTTTTGATACAATCGATCACTCCATCCTTCTACATAGGCTTCAACAGTGGGTGGGATTAAATGGGTCGGCCTTGGAATGGTTCTCCTCCTATTTGTCAGGGAGAAGTGTGGCTGTCGCTGTTGACAGTTATGCGTCCTCCTCAGCTCCCTTGACATGTGGTGTCCCCCAGGGCTCCATACTTGGTCCAGTCCTGTTCTCCCTATATATGCTACCCCTTGGTACTCTCATTAACAGCTATGAAGGTATGTCATATCACTGCTACGCTGATGATACACAGCTGTATCTCTCATTCAAGCAAAACAACCTCAGTAAACTCACAGTCATGCATGACTGTTTAACCGGCATTAATAATTGGATGGCACAAAATTTCCTACAACTTAACCCAGATAAAACTGAAATACTCATCATAGGCCCCGAGTGTAGCTCAGATGCAATTCGGCTGTCCCTTGGTCCATTGGCTACTAATGTAAAACAAACAGCAAAAAACCTGGGTGTCTTTTTCGACAACCAGATGAACTTCGAGTTCCATGTTAAAAAGGTAACTCAGTCATGTTTCTACCATCTGCGCAACATTAATAAAATAAAATCAATTATCACATCTCAAGACCTGGAAAAAATCATGCATGCATTTGTCTCTTCCCGTCTTGATTACTGCAACGGACTCTACACCACTCTGAGCCGTGCGTCACTATCACGACTTCAACTAGTACAGAACACGGCGGCCAGAATTCTCACCAACACTAATCGCAGAGCACACATAACACCAGTGTTAGCCGCACTTCACTGGCTACCAATTAGGTCCAGGATAGATTTTAAAATCTTGTTAACCACCTATAAAGCTCTACATGGGCTAGCACCACTTTATATTGCTGACCTACTGCCCCCTAAGGACAAGGTGAGGTCCCTCAGGTCCTCTGACAAAGGCCTTTTGAAGATACCCGCGTCCAATCTAAAAACAAAGGGTGACAGGGCCTTTGCAGTAGTTGCTCCCACACTGTGGAACGCCCTTCCCCTGGCATTAAAAAATGCTGAGTCGGTTGATTGTTTTAAGAGAATGCTTAAAACACTTTTGTTTCGTAAGCACTTTGTCATTTGAAGACCTGACTCACATAGGTCAATGCTTTTGTTTTTATCCTTGCTGTTTTGTACTTTTCACAATTTTTTTTTTGTACTATAATACCCTGTTGTTATCTTGTTAATTGTATGTATTTTATGTTCCATTGTACAGCACTTTGTAACACTGTTTCGAAAGGTGCTTTATAAATAAAATTTACTTACTTACTTACTACTTGGCGGCATGGTCTCGTTGATCCCTAGAGCACCCTAGAGCTCCCTAAAGCCCCTAGACCACCCTAGACCACAAATTACCAAAGATAATAATCAATTTGAGAAAATTCATGAATGGCAGATCGACAAGCTTGCAACGCACATTTCCACCTATAATAACATGGCAAAAATAAGGACACCAGGTTGAAAGAGGTTAAAAATCGGGACCTGCATGGCAGCAAAATTGCCGATACAGGTTTTGTCGAAGTCAAATAATAGCCATATATCGGTCAATATATCATCTTTGTTGGGTGGAAACCTTATTTGTCCAAAACTGTTACTTTTCAGGATTAAAAGTACCACATCTACAAGCTCAAAACGCGGTGCGAAGCGTTGTGGATCTGCTACTTTTGATGCTTCTGTGTGATGCTGTAGAATGATCAAGTAGGGCATTCATTTACAAAAAAAAACACCAACAGTTTGAATATGAAGATAAGAGGTTTCTGCCCGACAGCAACGATATGGGTCTTGCTGTAGTAGGCTACTGTATGGATGTTTTATTCTTATCGGCTGTCTTCTTGGCCGTCATCTTGCTTCCTTCTCACGTGCTTCCTTGGTGCTTCCCTTAGCAGCAGTGGTCTTCTTTATCTTCCTCCCACTCTTCATCTCCTTCTCGTGTCTATCGGCTGCAGCGCTATGCGTTTCTTGGCCCCAAAAAAGTTAAGACAATATAAAAAATAAATAAATAGTGAAATTAGCAGATCTACAAGTTTGCGTTGTGAACTACAAGGTCACAAGTCACATCATGTTGTTGCATGCCACCGTTGTGTGACAAGCACAAAAATAAAACAATTCCTTGAAATAGGCCTATTTTAAAAACACGCTTCTCAATGATTTGATTAATTGAAGAATTAATCGGTGGAATAATCGCTAAAAAGATTAGACTTATAGACATACTGGTCTACGTGTCTTGACAACCGGTTTCTTCACCGCTGAGCGTTTTTTCCTGGTTCTCCTGCATGGGCCTCTTAGACATGGCGGCTGGCTTCCTGCGTTTGACAGTGAATAGTTTCCCCAAAAGAAAATCTGTAAAAAAAAAGTAACAATATACTATTTTCACTATTACCACACCGTTGTTTACCACAACACCACATCAAAGTATAAAATAACACTTAAATTGTTAAGTGTTAATTTAAATAAAATACAACGTAAAGTGGATAATATTCCTGGTCCAACTTATTTTTCATCCTTCTTGCTTTTTTGGCGCTGTGGGCTTTCATGGTCGCCTTCCTGTGTCAACTTCCTGACTCTCCTGGGCTTCTGTGACGCAATGCGTTTCTTGGCGGCCAGCATTTTGGGTTTTCTTAAATTCAATACTAAAAAAATACATATTTAAATAAATAGTGAAAACAGCAAACATTTGGTCGGAATAATCGGTAAGAAAATCCATATTTGCAGCTCCAGTGTAGTAGTTCACTTCTTAGAGGATGACTATCTGGTTTGTCTTCTTGTTTGTCCTTCTTGCTTGCATTTTTGGCACTGGCTTTCTTTCTTCCATTTCATGACTGGATAAATAATCGATCCGAGAACGTGTAAAAAAAAAAAGAGGGGGTATCTGCTATTTTAGCGTTACTTGCATGCCACCGTTGTGCGACAAAGTATTAAATAACGCTTAGATCGTTTCTTGATTTGTTAATAAAAAAATAAAATCATTTCAAAACGTGCTTCTCGATAATTCAATGAACACAAATAAAAGTAAAAATCATCGATAGAGTAACTGTTTTGAAAACGATCTATAGTTGGCGCCGTAGTGTGGAAGTTTATTTCTCAGCCGATATCTTGCTTGCCGTTTTTGGCGTCCTCGTCAACTACCTGCATCTCCTGCTTTCCTGATCGGTTTCGTTGCCACTGAGCGATTCCTGACTCTCCCGGGCCTCTTAGACGCAGTGCGATTCTTGACGGCTGACCTCCTGCGTTTGACTGCTTTCTTAGCGCGTTTCTTGAATTCAAGAAAACTATCGATTAATAATCTATCCTCATTTTGGGCACGTCATTATTGGCGACAAGTTAAAAACAAAAAACAACAAAAAAATAAAGTGCCTCTCAGTTACCGCTAAGTATCCATAGTTGCAACACGAGTGTGAACACGTATCTCAGCCGATGTCTTTCTTTTTTGGGGCTGTCCTTCTTGTGGGCTTCCTGGTCAACGTCTCTTTTGGCGGTCAGTTACAGTACATACACTGAGAGTCTCTGCTGGGCCTCTTTCTTGGCATCTGGCCCCCCTTGCATTGACCACTTTCTTAGCCTACGCTTGAAACCCACTAGGCGCGTAAGCATAAGTGCACAGAGGCCGATTTCCTGTTAATGAATGCAGCCGATCTCCCTGGCTTTTCTCCACGCGCATTCGTAATGAAACGCATTGACCAGACGTCCCACTGTGGCCAGGTTTGGCGAAAACAGTCGCGCAACAAACCTTCGCTCGCAATAAAGCGCGCGGGCGTTGATTTCTTTTGGTGAGTTCCCAGCGTCAGATTGTCGATCGGCCATTTTCGCTATGCCTGCGTGCCGCCGTTGTGGGACAAAGTCTAAAACAACGCTTAAATTGGTTAACCAATTCGCTCGTTTTACTTACGGAGTCTCCTCCTGGACCACCTTCGCCCTTCTCCTTCTCCTTACCTGCCTTTTTGGCGCCGCCTTTCTCGCGGGCTTCCTGGCGGCCTTCCTGCGACGCGTGGTGGACCTTCTGCGTCTCCTGGTAGCCGGCTTCTTGGCCGCGGAGCGTCTCCTCCTCCTCCTGGGCCTCGCGGACGCAGCGCGTCTCTTGCCGGTGGTCCTCCTCCTCCTGCGTCTGACGGTTCTCTTGGGACCCGCAGACTTTGTGCTTCTCCTCCTCCTCCTCTTTGCTGTTGCTTTGGTTGGGGTAGCAGTCCCTGAAACTGGGGCCACGTCTGCCATTATTCTCAAACGCTAAAAAGTTATTGAAATTGAATTATGTATTTCTTTGTTAACAAATCAAGCAACTAATTACTTCTGACGCAGAGACTCAGTGCATTACCCATTATCTTCGTATTTGGAGGCCCGTCTCTGATGTCATATGGATGACATCATGGGGATCCGTCCATACATGGGCGTGAACGGAACAGACAGACACAGACATTTTTGGATTTGTATTTTTGGGGGAGAATCGCTGATCGATCGGACCAACCTCACGGCGGATCCTCAGCCATACACATGCCAAGTTTGAAGTATTTTGGTTCAATAGTTCTCAAGATACGCGGAGGATACACACACGCACACGCACACGCACACACACACACACACACACACACACACACACACACACACACACACACACACACATCGCGCCTGAGGAGTCATCAGATTTTGGCAACTGTGTCTGTATTGTACAGACTCTCTCCATAGACCCCACACAGGAGACCCCACAGGAGTGGCGGATGCATCTTGTAGCCCCCACTCCTGTTGTTCAGATTATTGATGCTGCGGCAATGTCTGAGGGACCATAATTGAATTATTTACCTGTACACAAAATGGAGTAATAAAACCTTGTGTGACCCACAATCGGTGATGGACAAAGTACTCAACCCAAGTACTTGAGTCAAAGTAGATACTGTTATTGCTCAACAAGTGAAAACCACTCAACAAGTGAGTCCTCCTTGCTTAAAATAAAGTAAAGTTAAAATGACAAAGTACACTTTAAAAAAAATATATATACTAATGCGTTGCTTTATTGAAATATAGACATTTTCCTCAAACATGCAAAAACAAAGTGATAATAGACAATCTACAAGCTCACAACGCATCACATTGTGAGCTATTTTCACTATTGTATATAGGGCTTGAGTATTTAATTCATTTGTGTAAGTTTAGGTCCCGGGGATCCCTTCCTAGAAATGAAGTACAGTCAAAAGTCTTTACAGACCAAATACACACAAAATGTACTTAAAATTATATTTCACTTTCAAACATGTTTTTGGGGTATTTTAGTCTGAGTCTACACTTTTTTGAGCACCCCAGACAGTTTTTAAGTTGCTTGGTATTTGGATATTTGATATTCATTTTATTAGACACATCCCCTTCCTATAATACAAACCCATTGTAACTTCAAACTCCATTTTAACCATGGTCCATTGAAAACACCCGTCCTTGGTTCTGGTGACTGATATTGTCCTTCTAATGCGTGAGGGGGACGCATTACTTTTTTAATTTTTATAATTATAATTATTTTTGAAAACAAAAGATACCAGTCACTAGAACAAGGCAGAGAATACCAGGGCAGAGAATGCCACCGACAAGGGGCACCATCCATGGAACTTGCTGAGGGAGTGCGTTGTTTGAATCTCGGGCAAGTTATTATAGGGGATCAATTTATTTAAATCCAATTTTACAGCCATGTTTTAGGTCAGATTTAAATTTGGTTGGGCAACCGCCAACCAAGAGGTTTCGTGTCTGTTGGTAGATCATTCCACATTTTGGTGGCAGTATTTCGTAGAATGCATTTTTCCCCTATAGCCTGGTAAACCATCCTGGCCGTGTGAATTCACATTATCATTTGTCTCCTGGAGACCGGTCTGGCCCCAAGCATTGGGTGGGCATTTCGCAGAAACCAAAAAGTGGAAGAGCGTGCATCTGAATTCACGTGACCGGGATGGTTTACCAGGCTATTTTTTCCCTGCTTGGTGCCGAATTTCGGGGGATCAAGGTCAGAGGAATTCCCTGTGGTGTTACGCCCATGGTAGTCTCTCACTCTAGAGAAGTAGTTTGACAGGTACATGGGCACTAGTATATTTGTATTTTGAAGACCAGACCCATTGCAAATTGCCGTACTTTGTCTTCCACCCTGAATCATCCCAGCCTAGCAAAGTGAGAGTTAGGTGAGTCCTGGTGTGGATGTTGTTAGTTTTGTTTTTAGTAACTTGGGGTTGTTAGTGAGTGAACCATGAGGTCCTAGCATAGTTATGACACTGGATGGCCCGGACCGCTGGCGCAGCCCGGGCACCTAGGCTACAGTGTAGCCTGACTGCGCTCCGCGGGTTCCACTCGGGTTTCACTCCGCCGGTGTCACTCCCTATCTCTCTCCCCTTTTCCTGTCAGCCTACTGTCCTATCAATAATTTAAAAAAGATTAAATGACACTGAATGAGGGCTCCAGCTAGAGTCCTAAAGTGCAGAATATTGTTCCTTGGTTGACTTTTGTGATCACTTTTTAAACAATTCTTTCATCGGAAAGTTGAATTTGTTATCCAAATTACAATCCAAATAGATAACCTCATTTTGCTTGTGATAGGCCCGGGGGACCTACCGAGGTTGGTACTGAACCCAAAAAGAATGGATTCTGTTTTTCCCAGGTGCAATGACAGTTCACAGGAATCTCCGCATGATTTGAAGCCCACTTCCTGAATCTCTTAAGGGTGCAGTTCCCATTTATGGCCTAGCATATGTCGCTATTTCACCTCCTGCAGGCTCCAAAATAATTTACTCTCAATACAAGTGAACGTTTTTGGCCGGACTTTACACATGGCGGCTGAAAAAGTTGCTTCAAAGCGGTCTGTAGAAAGCAATGGGGCTCCCTTCGTCCATATCTTTTACAGTCTATATGGTTGGACCTTATTCTTCTCTGGAGTTACTCAGGGTGTGTGGTCTCAGGCCCCAGTTGAGTGCCGCTACTTTGGAGTTTATCCCGGTGGACGAGAGGTTCGCCTCTCTTCGCCTTAGGTTTGGAGGGGAATCTCTGTTGTTTGTGCTTATGCACCTAACAACAGTTTGAGGGAGTTCCAGGTGGTCCCCAGGTAAATGAGTTGGTAACCACACGGACCCTTATAGATCTTTAACTCTTGAGAGCGTAAAATGAAACCAAATGGTTTCATTTTACGCTCTCAAGAGTTTACTTAATTATTAAATAATTATTGAATAGTTGATATTTTGATCAACGCTTGCCTGTTACCTCTCCTATTGGTACCAACATCGATACAGCATGGAATTGTGGACAAAATCGTATCCAACGATGAACAAATAGTTTTGGTTTTGGGTCTGAGAGTCTATCTCATCAAACGGTGGCTCAAATGCCGAATAAATAATGGACCTTGATATGAAAAGGGTTGCAAACCACTGGTTTAGAGTATTCAGCCTTCTTGGATACCCTATAGAGTCCTGCATGGGGCATCGGTGGGGGACTCCGTTGTCCTTCTGAGAGACTTGAACACACGTGGGCTGGGCAATGACAGAGACACTTGGAGTGGCGTGATTGGGAGGAACGGTCTCTCCGATCTGAACCTGAGCAGTGTGTTGTCGATGGACTTCTGTGCTAGTCATGGACTGACCATAACAAACACCACGTTCAAACATAAGTCGTTCATAAGTGTACATGGTACCACAGCTGCCCCTAGGCCATAGATCAATGATCATTTTTGTATCATCTGAACTGGACACACAGGTGAAGAGAGGGGCTGAACTGTCAACTGATCACCATCTGGTGGTGAGTTGGGTTGGATGGCGGTAATCTGTACATTGAAACTAAGTTGGATACCATGAATGAACCTGGCATCAAATAACATGCTATCTAAATTACATTCTCAACATCGTGGTCAAGAAAAACAAGCGTAAGTAACACAACATGAGAACGAATGACCAAGGTAGGTCTGCATGGTAGCCGGGTCAATCGCTAGCATCAATTGAGCAGGTGTGTGTGTGTGTGTGGGTGATTATGAAAAAAAACATAAATATTCTCGCGTTGATGCATTAATGCATTAAAAACTAAATTAAATATTTAAAATATTGCGCTTTTCGATTATTTAGTTAAGCGAAAAAGTAATAGATAGAATAATCACTAGGAAAATAATAGTTGCAGCCATACAAAAAAAATATGAAAAAAAAACAATAATACAATTTCATTCAATCAATAACATTTTCGATCACATATTTTGGTTTGCAGGGGCGGCAGTGCATGGCTCAGGAGATAGACTTCTGGTAGAGTTCTGGGAGAGTTCTGGGAAAGTTCCCAGTTCGATCCCGGGCTCCCCCAGAGTTAGTGCCGAAGTGTCTTTGAGCAAGACACTGAACACCCAATTGCTCCCGATGAGCAGGTTGGTGCCTTGCATGGTGTCCTCCGCCATCGGTGTATGAATGTGTGTGTGAATGGGTGAATGTAATGCACAATCATTGTAAAGCGCTTTTGATAAAGGCGCTATATAAATGCACCATTTTACCATTTACAACACCAGGTGAAGGGAGATATAATATAATAAAATATAATAAAATAATCGATTACTGATCTATCCCTAGATGAAGAGTAAATAAATAAAAATATTCAAAATGAGTGAAAATAGCATATCTACAAGCTTGTAGCTCGGCTATTTTGCCACAACACTGTTGTGGCAACACTGTTGTGCAATGAAGTATAAAGCTTAAATGGTTAATCGATTCATTGATAAATAAAATAAAAGTTACAATGGATGTTAAAGGGTTAGTTCACCCCAAAAAATACTTATTTTCTATCGATTAGTCATCCCATGGAGACTTGAATTCATCGATATTCTTTAGTTTTTGTCGCATTTCTAAGCCAATAATTTGATGACCAGCGGACTGGTAGGCAGCGGTTCCGGTAGGAGACACAAGGAGACTCCTACCGGAACCGTTGCCGGTCATCAAATTATTGGCTTAGGAATGAGACAAAAACTAAAATATATCCATGGGGTGACTAATCGATAGAAAAAATATCATTTTGGGGGTGAACTATCCCTTTAACTTCTTAGACGATCTCTTCCTGGTCCACCTCAAGGTTTTGTAGAAGGTGTGGTCATCTACGTAATTTTTCTGTCCAGCAATTCCAGCTGGCAGATTTGTTGCACAGGGAGGCAGACTGCAGCCGGAAGTTTAATGGAATTCACTGCAGCCTATGAACAAACACTATGTTTGAACGACTGCGACCTTTGTAAAATATTCTGTCCAGGAAAATAAGACATATCACATATTGTTTTCTGCTGTGTCGCTTTTCAATGTATAAGTTCATTAAGGTATCTAAAGAGCACAGAGTACGTTTCAGACTGCGCCAAAAAGTATGTGCCCGATATTGCGAGACATTGACAGAAATAATGCCTGGCGCTGTTTAGATGTCTTAATAAAATTACGAAGTGTGCACATCAAAAAAACAGTGATCATAAAACATTTTTTTTTATATTCCTGAACCGATTATATGACAATGGTCACAATTGTTGATAAATAACGTTTCCCATGTGCGTCGATGGCGCAATGCACGGTGTCGAGCGCTTCTCTTCCTTATTTAAGTTCCTAGGTCCACCTTTTTTTTCATCCCTCTGGCTTCCTGGTCGCGTCTCTTGGCGTTCGTTGTTTTCACCACTGAGCGTTTCCTGTCTCTCCTGGGCCTATTAGAGGCAGTGCGTTTCTTGACAGCTGGCTTCCTGCGTTTGACTGTTTTCTTAGTGTGTTTCTTTAATTTAATAAGAAATAATCGATTAATAATCGGTCACCATTTTGGGTCATTAATAAGCACAAGAGGAAAAAAAAGGTCATTGTAAAAAAAAATCTAAAATAGTGAAAACAGCAGACGACGCCTAAGAAAATAATTCATAGTTGCTGCCATAGTGTGGTAGTTTACTTCTTAGAGGATGTCTTCCTGGTCCATCTTTTTCATCCTTATTGCTTGCTTTTTGCCAGTCTTTCTTTCTTTAATTTCATGAAGTAATGGATTAATAATCGATACATATTCAGGGCATGTCTGAAAAGTTGGAAAAAAAAGTCGACCTGCTATTTTTTCACTATGTTTGCATGCCACCGTTGTGCAACAAAATATAAATTAACGCTTATATCGTGACTTGATTCGTTGCTAAAATAAAATAAAAATACAAAACGCGAATATTCGATTAATAAAACAAAATCTGCGATATCGCTAAGAAATAAATCCATGTAGTTGCAGCCGTAGTGTGGAAGTTTACATCTTAGCCAATATCTTCCTGGTCCGCCTTCTTCCGGTCCTTCTCCTTCCCACCTTCTTAGCGTGTTTCTTTAATTTCATGAAATATTCGATGAATAATCAATGCCCATTCTGGGCATGCCATTACAGATAAAAAAGTAAAACAAAAAAAAAACGTTGTGAGCTTGTCGATCGGTTATTTAAAAAAAAAAACGCTTCTTCCCCTCCTCACTTTCGACGCTTCTTGGCAGCCAGTTTCTTCGCCGCTATGCGTTCCCTGTCTCTTCTGGGCCTCTCAGACGCAATGCGTTTCTTGGCGGCTGGCCTCCTGCGTTTTTGGCGCGTTTCTTTAATTTCATGAAATAATTAATTAATAATCAATGCTTATTTTGGGCATGCCATTAGAGATGAAAAGTAAAACAAAAAATAAAAACGTTGTGAGGCTGTCGATCAGTTATTTACACTATTTTACATAGTATAAAAGTATAAAAATATAAAAAGTAAGTAGAAAACAATGCTTAAATGGTTTGTCGACTTCTTCTTCGTGCATCTCCTTCTCACTTGCTTTTTTGTCTTTCCTGCGCGCTTCCTGGTCTACCTGCTGGCAGTCGTTTTTTCTTGCCGGCTGGCTTCGTTGGTTTGACTGCTTTCTTAGTGCCGGTTCTTTAACGTCATGAAATCAATTCAAAATTTGCGAAAGTAGCCGATCGGCTATTTTCAAAATCTTTGCACGCCACCGTTTTGCGACGGAGTATAAGATGGCGCTTGAATGGTTAATCGATTCGTTTAGGCAGCCTCTTTCTGGACCACCTTCTTCGCCCTTCTCCTTCTCATTTGCCTTTTTGGCACCGTCCGTCTTGCGGGCTTCCTGGCGGCCTTCCTGCGACGCATGGTAGACTTTCTGCGTCTCCTGGCGGACGACTTCTCTCGGGCCTCTTGGACGCAGTGCGTTTCTTGGCAGCTGGCCTCCTGCGTGTTTGACTGCTTTCTTAGCTTAGAAGGTCCATCGACCATTTTCGCTATTTTTGCACGGCACCGTTGTGCGACGAAGTATAAAATAACGCTAAAATGGTTTATCGACTCGCTTACGGAGTCTCTTCCTGGACCACCTTCGCCCTTCTCCTTCTCCTTACCTGCCTTTTCGGCGCTGCCTTTCTTCCTGGCGGCCTTCCTGGCTTCCTGGCGGCCTTCCTGCGACGCGTGGTCGACTTTCTGCGTCTCCTGGTGGCCGGCTTCTTGGCCGCGGAGCGTCTCCTCCTCCTCCTGGGCCTCGCGGACGCAACACGTCTCTTGGCGGTGGTCCTCCTCCTCCTGCGTCTGACGGTTCTCTTGGGACCCGCGGACTTCGAGCTTCTCCTCCTCCTTCTTGCTGTAGCCTTGGTTGGGGTAGCAGTGCCTGAAACGCTGGGCGAAACGTCCGCCATTTTGGAATTGAATTAATTACTTAACTGTTAACAAATGAAACAACTACTTAATCCTGATGCACTGCACTGTCTGAGTGCAGTGCTCTTTATTATAGTACTCTGGCGGCCGGTCTATGACGTCACATTGATGACATCAGGGTTGTGGCGGAGGAAGTACTCAGATTTTGGTTTGGCATTTAGGATGTTTTCACATACTGTATCGTCTCATTTGAGACCTCAAAACAAACTCAAAAACTGTTAAGGGAGAATGTTTTGCTCATGTGAACACTCCAAAAGGACCCCTTTGAAGCAAACCGCACTCAGACAACCTCGGGAGGTGGTCAGAGTTCGGTTTGCTTCAGGAACAGTAGACTGACAGGACATGGGGAGAGAGATGGGGGGTGACACAGAGCAAAGGTCTTCGGGATCGGGAGTCGAACCCGCGGATTACCAGCCTACTGTATGTGGCCAGACGGTTACGCCAACCGTCTGGGCCAGGCTTTTGCCATTGTTAGCCCTTTAGGCTTGTGGATTATTCTCCATCAGCTGTTACTGCTAGCCACTCTAATGGGTTGTTTTTACAGTGCAATGTAGCAATAACGTATGTATGAAACAAGGTTACAGTAGGCTACATAAATTCATACAGACCTGCACATAGAGTATACTGTAAAAAGAAAAATAAGTAAAAGTTCATCTAAGTCACCCTTCTCCTCTGATCCCACACTTTATAACGATATTCTGAAAATGCAAAAATATGATCAAAAAGAAATGCCATCAAAGCACCATTCTCACAATCTATCAAATTTAAATCAGGGGTATGGACTTTTACAACAAATATAATACATAATTTCTCTCGGATCATGATACGAAGGACAACATAAAATAAAATTTATGTAATTCTCCAGCTCATTCAAATCACAATATTCTATCCTACTCAGCTCTTACGTTCTTCATTCATCAGGTGGTGAGATGGAGACTCCGAAATTCACTCAGTATTTCAGGGGCAGCTTGTCGGGCCTGACAATGGGGCCGGGTGGCATGGAGAGCCAGAAGGTCATCTCCTGTCTGCTGGCCTGCAAGGAAGCTTTGGACATCAACTCCCTGGAGAGCTTGACCAAGGACGTCAAGGTGAGAAGAAGACACACGCCATACTTGTGTTAATATTTGGCCCACATAAGAATAAATGAATGATCTAAAAGTGCACGCACGCAGGGTGCTCGTAGTGCGCTCCAATTCTTGACTTTTCCTAGATATGTCGTGTGCACGCGCGTCTGACTTAAAAATTCTAAAAAGTTTTCTCTTTTAAATGAAATGAGGCCATTTTATACCAAGTCTGATGGCTTTTTTTTGGGATCAAACGATCGGCTGCCTCCCACGTCCCCCCCAAGTTGTAGGGACATGTCGGGAATCCCTGGGGAGGCGCTGGCTCAGTGCTTTGTAATCCTAATCACCTCCATTTGCATTGTATTCCAGGGCATCTGTGTCATTTTAAGATTTCTTTGGCTATTTTAGAAAAATCTTGAACAATTATGCAAACCTATGAATATATTTTTAAAGGGGATTTTTTTTTACTCAAATCTTTGCTTCTGGGGGGTCTCCTGGAATAAAATATTTTCAGATGGTGGTCTGCGGCCAAATACGTATATTTTTGGGGGTCCTTGTCGGGAACCCCTGGGGAGGCGCTGGCTCAGTGCTTTGTAATCCTAATCACTTCCATTTGCATTGCATTCCAGGGCGTCATTGGAGCCTCAGCTTCCACAAGCAACAACACACAAGCAAATCGTTGTTGTCGGGCAGAAACCCCTTATCTCCATATTTTAACTTTTTGTGTTTTCTCGTAAATTAATGCCCTACTTCTATCACACTACAGCGTCACACGCAAGCATCAGAAGTAGCAGATCCACAAGCGATGCGTTTCGAGCTTGTCGATCTGCTACTTTCGCTATTTTTGAATTTTGAATGCTGAAAAGTAACAGTTTTGGACATTATGAGGTTTCTACCCGACAGAGACATTTGCATTGTATCCCAGGGCGTTGCATTCATTGGAGCCTCAGCTTCCTCAAGCAACGACACACAAGCAAATGTAAACAAGATACAGCTATCAGAATTATTCATAAAGAACTCTCTCTCTCTCTCTCTCTCTCTCTCTCTCTCTCTCTCTCTCTCTCTCTCTCTCTCTCTCTCTCGTCTGCTGCTGTAGCTATACAGTAAAATTGAGTTCGTTTATCCAGTGTGTACACAAATAAATACATCACTAAAGGGAGCATTTTGCCCTGATGTTCCTGGGGGGGAGGGATGGGGGGGTTTGATTCGACGTCATAGACCTAGCCTTGCTTTGGAAAGCTGCTCGCTGAAATCCAACGAAGAGATAGGATGACTCCATGCGCATGTATTTCAAGAATGTTACATAATAATATTTGTTTTAAATAAAAAAAGACTGAATTGTAATGCTTTACACTTTACAAAATTGCGAAGAAAACTGATATCCCACCATCTGACGAGCTTGTTAGTCTAATATAATGATAGGAAAGTTATTAGGTTATTCCAATTAAATGAGCAGTATTTGAAGCAGTTTGTATTAGTAGTAGCCTAATACATAGCCTAGCAGTTAAAGGAGTAGTTCAGCCAAAAAAGTACTTATTTTCGATCAATTACACACCCCATGAAGCCTGGAATTCATAGAGACTTTTTTGTTTTTGTCGCATTCCTGAGCCAATAATTTTATGACGGGTCGCTCTTTTTGCATTGGATTGATCCCTTTAAGATCATTTTGTTGTACACGTGTGTTCAATGACAAAATAAAACCATGCATCCATCCTATGTAAACACTAATGGATATTTATTATACATTGTGATGTCCCATTGCGTGGGTGAGACATGTTGGAGCCCTAAAGGCAGTGCTTCTCAAAGGTTTTCATGTCAAGGATCCCCATCTGAAAAGATGTTTGCGCCAGGGACAAGACATGTGTTGTTAAAATGTTTCAAAGATATTCCACATTTTTCAAATGCTTTCGGTGTCTGTTCAGAGGTAAACCTGGCAATGAACCTGGTATCCCTATTTAAGTCATTAAATTGTCAGAAATTGTCAAAAATATGTTTTTTTCAAAAAGTAAAAACAAAACAAAAATTGCGAAAAGAGCAAATACCAAAATACTTTTACACCACAATTCAATGACTTTCACATGCAATGTATTCTGGTACAGTTCTATAGACTCAACAGTCTGAATAGAGAGTGTGAATCATTGTATTTCACCATCTTTCTTCTCTTGTAGCAGTTTTTTAAAGCTCATAATCATTCTATCACCATGACACGAGTGTCATGGTGATAGAGGCACACCAAGACTCATTGTACGTATACTGGTATTTTGGTATGCTAATCAAAAAATGCATGTCAAATGGGGTAATGCATTATCCGCCCAATTCTCTGTTAGTAATGGGGTACGCCAAGGGGGGATTTTGTCTCCTGTTTTATTTAATGTTTATATGAATGATCTATCAGTTGAACTAAATAAGTGCAATACGGGATGTTTGGTAGGAAACACTATCATCAATCACCTGATGTATGCTGATGACCTGGTTGTACTAAGTCTGTACAGTGGCGGGTTACAACAGCTACTGAAAATTTGCTCTAAGTATGGCACGGACCATGACATTATATATAATGCAAAAAAAAGTAGTGTCATGATTGTGAGAAGTAAGGATGACAAGAAATTGACTTTTCCAGCCTTTTCTTTAAGTAACAGTCCATTATCATTGTGTCAGGAAATTAAGTATCTGGGCCACATCTTTACTGACAACCTCCAAGATGATAGAGATATCTCTAGGCAGTGCCGCATACTTTATGCCCAGGCCAATATGCTGCTTCGAAGATTCAGCATGTGTTCAGATCATGTTAAATGTGCTCTATTTAAAGCATTTTGCACTCCCATGTATACAGCCTTCTTGTGGTGCTCTTACAAGAAGGGTAGTATGCGGAGGCTCAAGGTAGCATACAATGATGCCTTGAGGATTCTACTTAAGGTCCCTAGATGGCATAGTGCCAGTCACTTATTTGTGACATGTGGTATTCACACCTGTGAGGCTCTCTTAAGGCACTCCATGTATGGGTTCATGTCTCGCCTGGATGAGTCCAGGAATTGTATTATTGAGGATTTAGTCAAGCCTGGGAAGAGCTTTCTCCGGTACTCATCCAGGCTACGGAATCACTGGAGAAATAGTCTTTATGTGTAAATTGTTTGTAATAGTATGCCCTTGTTTTTATCTATTTTTATTTTTTTTACTTTCTTAAATATTTGTTTGTTTTTATCTGTATGTAACTATGGACCCCCTGTGTGTCTGGAATAAAGTTTGAATTGAATTGAATTCTATAAGGTTACATTCCAAAAAAACGATTGAGTCAATCTAAATACCTTGTTTAACACATTCCATGCCAGACGTTAATCTCATAATGTACTCACCAGTGCCAACGTGTTATTGTTGTTTTTTTGTTTTTTTCACGTCGCCATAGACCTTGTTAAAATCCTTAAGATTGAGCTGTGCACTGTTTGTAAACATCGGCGACATCTCACTGATTCTACCAGTGAAAACCACGTGTCAAACGGAGCTCCATTGTTGTAGTTAGAACGGTTTACGTTAAACAGTGATATGCGAGGAGAAAAAACTACTAGGAGAAAATGGAGTTTCAGTTTCGTCATTAGAACGAGGGCCGACGGGATCGGCAAAACCGGATCCCAAATAATTCTGTTTCCGGTGGTCAAACCGGAACTGGAAATTGATCAAAAAATGTGTGTTAATAGCTTAGATGTTTTACTTTCATATAAAATGGAAAAACACACAACCTGTTTTGAATAATAATTAGTGGCGTATAATTGTCACAAATGTAACATCCAGGTTTGATTGGCCGTGTGATGTAAGATTCTGATCAACGCTACTAGTATTATACAAGGTGTCTGATTTGTGCCTGTGTGAACTTTTACCACTGAAGTTATCCTATATTAAAATGACCTAATGGGTGAGCGGTGGACGTCACAAACGTAACATGCAGACCTGCGAGACGCACCCAGGGACCACGGGACCACGTGTGGTCTCCAGGGGCCCGTCGAGGACCACAGACACACTGTTACTCCCATTTGCACCAGATCTTGGCACAAACACTGTTTAAGGGGTCTGCCATGACAATACTCACACCAGGGGCCACATTATGGCCCCCCAGGGCCACAGGCACACAGTTGCTCCAATCTGCACCAAACTTGGCACAAATACTGTTCAGGGGTCGAACATGAGAATAGTCACATGCACCAGGGGCCATGCATGTCAGGGACCTATAAAACCTAGATTGCACACATATGGGCCGTTACAGCAGTGTTGCAGTATTGTCTAACATTTCAAACGGCCATGACCCGGTGACCATTGCTCTGATCAGCCAAATTGGAATATAGGACTGGATTTGAAGGCCACATAGCGGCCTGAAAATGTTGTTGTATTGTACAATACTGTGGTTGTAATGATGTTGGTTGACTTTGACAGTGTGTGTGTGTGTGTGTGTGTGTGTGTGTGTGTGTGTGTGTGTGTGTGTGTGTGTGTGTGTGTACACGTGCGTGCGTGCGTGCGTGCTTGCGTGCGTGCGTGCGTGTGTGTGCGTGTACGTGAGTGCAGTTCCATTTGAACCCAGCTCAGTCAGTGTTGGTGTTGGACAGTGCAGATGTGAGCAGCATCAGTGCTGTCATGAGCAGAGTGTCTTACATCAACCCCCTGCAGTTCCCCTCGCCTGGCCCCCGCACGCTGCACATCACCACCACCCTGCAGTGAGTACGCACACACACACACACGCGCGTGCGCGCGTACAACGCACTTGCGCGCGCACACCCACACGCACACAAAGTGGTGGAAGAAGCACGTCCTTTTTTGTACTAAACCCATTTAGACCTGGAACATCTATACGTTGTTAAACCTTTCGATCCATTTTAACACCTCTCTGTGTAGTTGTAGCAATACCACAATGTAGACAAATGCTCTGATACAAGTAAAAGTCCTGTATTCACCTGTATACATCTGCTGTTGGTTAATTCAACTTAGTTACTAAAGTTGTCAAATTATTGTTGTGGAATAAAAAGTACAATATTAGCCTGAGATGTATTGGAGTAGTACTATGAAGTATTGAAACATGCAAAAGTAAAGTAAAAGAACCTCAAAGTATAGTACTTGAGTGAACGTCCTTTACACCACTGCACACACACTCAGTTTCATGTTCTTCACCAGATGTTCTGTTTCTGTTAACCTTCGTCTCCAAATGGCATGATGAAGCTGTCCGTGCAGCAAGGGAAACACTTTTCTGCGCTACACCTCCATAGTTTTAGTATAAGGCTGTTAGGAGTAATGGTGTGTGAGAACAGCATGTGTTTACTTTGTCACAGCTTGACTCCTAGAAATGGGAGACCAGGCGAGGTTACTGGTGTGAAATAAGATTTGTATTGACAAAACAACAACAGGGAACGGAAATAATGTGGGAGGCATTAATCAGTCATGTGTGCATAGATTGATGTGTCAACTGTCTGCCGCAAACAACACAACACAACAAAAAAACACAACACAGCCAACACAGGGCAAACAGCACACTGACAGGGGGGGGGGGGGGGGGAGAGAGAGAGAGAGAGAGAGAGAGAGAGAGAGAGAGAGAGAGAGAGAGAGAGAGAGAGAGAGAGAGAGAGAGAGAGAGAGAGAGAGAGAGAGAGAGAGAGAGAGAGAGAGAGAGAGATGCATGATTTGAACATTTCAGCACCATGGACCTGCTCGGTTAACCTTGAAAACACAACAGCACTGGGTTTAAACATTGGAGAGAAACCAGTGATTCTCAAACATTTTCATGTCTTGTCCTTTCTTTTTTTGTTTTTCCTTTTTCTTTATTTATTTTATGATTCCAAATGTCTCTTAGATCTTTCAAGACAATATTGAAAAAAGCAGATCTACAAGCTCACAACATGTCAAAGTAGCCAGTTCCTCATTAATTAGATGGGGAAATTGTCTGTCTGTCTGTCTGTCTGTCTGTCTGTCTGTCTGTCTGTCTGTCTGTCTGTCTGTCTGTCTGTCTGTCTGTCTGTTTCTGAAGTAATGCAAGTGAGTGGAGTGTAGTATAACATTTGGTAACACTTTACTTAAAGGTTGGGTCTTTAATGCATTATAATCACAATAATAATACTTTATAATGCACTTAAGGCTTCCGTAACACTCATTATAAATGTTTATCATTATGTGTAACAACTTAACAATGTTAACAATGTTTATGCTGGTCATAATTCTGGTTATAATGCATTATAAGCTCAGTGGAACAGCACGTTATAACCAGACCCATAGAGAGAGAGAGAGTTATGACATGCTTTGATCTCGCCGCAAAGCGGGCCGCTATGGGCTGTAGTTCACTGTAGTTCCAAACATTGGAACTTCCTTGTTGAGATAGACAGAGCATTTCCGCATTCCATTCCTACAATGGGAGTCAACGCTAGTGTCGTCACTCTCATTTTAAATCACGCTGGTTTTAACGATAATACTTAGTCAGTTAACAAAGTGTCTTTCTGTATAATAACCAATCGTTTGACTGCAGTTGGGAAAGAAGGGAGCTATACGGTGTGCGAAATCCTCTTTTGCCTTTTACTGCAGTCGGGAAAACCAGAACCACGACTTATTGCTTCATTACCATACAGTGACTGTGTGTAGGATGATGATTGACATTTCTTATACTATGCAAAGGCCAGTCACACATCTATAGTTAGATGTCTAACCACTGGGAGGATCTCTGGTACGATACCAGACCATTTGTGGCTCTGCCGACACAGCCCAAGCCGGAGACAATTTAAAACAGTTTAACTAACGCCTTGTTACCTCATTAAAAAAAGTGTCACTGAGCGCTATCCTTGTTCTAAGGAAGATCCTTGTTTTGAGGAGCGCTGGTTTCGGTTCATTCGACGTCCTGTGTGAAGGCTGCTGAGGCAGTCCCTAGCGAGACGCTGGGAGACTTTGCTATGCCACAGTGTTGAGCTATACTATAGCAGTGGTTCTCAACCTGTGGCTCGGGGCCCCCAGGGGAGTGCCCACATGATGTTTGGGTGGTCACCATATTATGCCAGTGAAGTGACAATTTAAGGACTTTTTTAAGACCTTTTTAATACCTAAAAAAAGACAGAAAAGGAAAAAGACCATTACTGCAGCTATTTTCACAATAATTATCTGTGGAACCGAGTCAAACAAAATGTAATGCCTCAACTCAATTGCAAGTGCTTGTCAGGGTGGGGGTCCCCAGTTTAAATACAATGAAAAAAAATGGGGGGGGTCACTGTGCTAACAGGTTTGCTATTTTTGTCCGTTCGCGGCTCATGACACCATCGCGCTTCACCGTAGCCTAGCATTGTGTTGACAGAAGCACTATAAATGACTGGAACCATTCCATTTCTGGAACGGTTTTTCTCAGCTAATTAAAAGCAGTTCAGGGCTTTCTGCATGTGTGAGTTTCTTCTATTCTTTTTTCAAACAGCCATCTGCCAAAATATCAAATCTGTAGCATCCAAAGTATGGCAAACTGCTACTGAACACTCTTCTCTTACAAGAAGGAAAGAAAGAAAAAAAACTTGGAGGGGCATAAAGTGGACTTAAAAGCAATATGCACATTAGAACACTAACTTTATTTCATGTCTTACTTTCTGTCGCTTCCTCATCTCCCTGGCTAATAAGGCAAATGTGCCTTAATGCATTATAATTGCCCTCTATAACTAAAATATACAATTAAAAACATCTTAAATATTGTATTTATTTTAGAAATAGTTCATCTTTCACTCAATAGGGACAACACCCGTCACAAGTTGATGATGTCATTTGTCCATGTGTTGTCCAGCCCTGTGGAATGTTATTAGCATGTCCTAATAAAAAACAACTTAACACTTCCTACACGGTTAATATGAACATCAAAGCAATATTTTAAATATGTTTTCTTTGCAAATGCATTCCATAGGGCTGGACCACACATGGACAAATGACCTGCGACGGTTCATCTTTAGTAAAAAAAAAAATATTAGTGAAAGAATATATAAAGTGTTTTAAATGTGTTATTTTAGTTATAGAAGGCAATTATAATGTGTTAATTTAAGGCACATTTGGGTTATTAGCCAGGGGTCCTTTTAAGTTCCAATTCTCTGTGTGTGTGTGTGTGTGTGTGTGTGTGTGTGTGTGTGTGTGTGTGTGTGTGTGTGTGTGTGTGTGTGTGTGTGTGTGTGTGTGTGTGTGTGTGTGTGTGTGTGTGTGTGTACGTGTGCGTGTGCGTGCGCGTGCGCGTGTGCACGTGCATTTACTTTTGCTATGCATCTTTTCATGAATGCTGAGCAGTCTCCTTTTATGTCTCTCTCCGTGGTGCTGAAACGTTTCAACTCAGTCCCGCTGCGTTCCCAACCAGCTCCTTCCGTATAGTGCTGAAATGTTTAGTTTGTAATTGGCATTTCGGGAGCGGGCAGTTTAGCCACTTAAACCCTCTAGCACAAAGTGCAGTTCGTTTTCAGTAAGACTGCACTTTGCGACTGCACCTTTTTTTTCGCCCCGTATAACACCAAAACTCTGGCTAATGTTCCCCCCAGAATATGGATGCTGGGGTTCAAGTGATTAAACGTGGCTGTGGACGGAAGCGGGTTAGGAACACACAGCGGGCGGTGATAGTCAGACATCCGGTGGGGCCGTGCAGGAGTGGAATTAACCCTTTAAGACCGGGAGCGCATCTGTGTGTCATTTTAAGATTTCTTTGGCTATTCAAAAATAGCAGATATACAAGCTTGTACTGTAGATCTGCTATTTTTGGAAAAATCGTGACAAATCTGTGTCCCCGCCTAGGGTAGGTACCCTCACAAAAAACATCCGGGGCGCCTGATGGAGGGGAAAGGAACTGGTTGGAATAACGTGTTCCTTCCACGCGCTACGTCTAACCAGGGAATCTCCCCTCTGTCAGATGATAAAAAGCGGCTTGCTAGCTCCTCATGCATTGAAGGAGGCATGAGCTCAGTTCTGGGCTTTCCCCAGGCTGGCAGAGGGAGAGTAGCGCCCAGGACTACATAGGAAATTGGCACTGGGTGAAAACATTGGTTACAAAATCGTGGGAGAAAAAAAAGAAAATAAATGATATCACTGGTAGGCAGGTTTCTGAACTGTCCATAGCCCACCAACAAGATGCAGAGGGAGTAGACAGAAATGGTGCTATTTTATAATAAACATTTTGAATGCTGGGCTTTTACTTGTAACAGAGCATTGTGGTATTGCTTCTTTAGCTTAAAGTGGAATATCACTTTAAATCACTGCTGGGGTTAAATCAGACACGCCCCCTTCCTACAGTATATAACTATTTATACCTTCAAACTCCATTTTGTTAGATTAATTGAAAACACACATTCCTGGTTCTGGTGACTGAGGGGTTTTCCTTTCTTTTTTTAATTACTTTTTTCCCCATTAATTTTTTCAAGTAAATTAAAATACAAACTAAATGAAAAAAGTAATTGGAAAAAACACGGCCCGCTCATACAGTAGAAGGACACTTATATCAGTCACCAGAACCAAGGATTTGTTTTCAATTAATCTAACATGGTTAAAATGTAATTTGAAGTTACAATTGGTTTATATGGTCTGATAAAAAGTCAAATATCTACATTTTCAATCAAGCAATTAAAAAACTGCCTGGGGTGCACACAGAACCCAGGATGTAAGAAATATCCCAGAAGTGTTTTAAAGTGAAATACCCCTTTAACCACTTGAACCCCATGCATCCATATGGCAGAGAAAGCTTTCGCAACGCGACGCGTTGTGAATCTGCTATTTTCTGCGAAAGCTTTCCCCACAATAACAAAAAACAGAAAATACACAAAGATCCCTGAGGGACTTAGGTTTAAGTGGTGAAGTAAAATATCCACCACTGTTTGTGTGTCAGGTGTTTCGGGGAGGACTCCTGTGTCTCCATACCAGACATCAGCGTGGTAGTGAGGGTGCTGCCACCCAGCGGAGCACCCAGGAGCACCCTCTCCAGGTCCCATCGACTCGCCAGGCCTGCCCTAACACCCGGCGAGCCCAGGATCAAAATCACGGGATCCCATCGACTCGTCAGGCCTGCAGCGGACCTGCGCAGGCCGGCGGGCGTCGCTCCCTTCAAAGAAGTGCACATCGCCAGCACAATGGTCAAGGGAGACGGCTCACCATTCAGTGCAGGTGTGTGGAGGTCATTGTAGATGTCAATACATTCCAACGTTATGTCGGAGAGCGCAATGTTGAGATTGGGGACCACCGGGGAGTGTTCAAATGGACCCTTACGGGTCTACTATGTTCCATTTGTACACTCTCAGAGTTACATTAACACTGGGGATTTTACATTAACACTGGGGATTGTACAGTGTAGACTGGGGTCCCAGTGATTAGGTGCCCTGCACCGGCACCCGAGCACCTTGAAGTTCAGAGGTTTTCAAGTTTAGAGGTTTTGAAGTTTAGAGGCTACAATTACTTGCAGAGTTCAATCATTTTCAATTGGACATAGCTGGCATGATTCCTACACACAAGAGCTGCATTTTCAGGCCCTCTAGTGGACAAAGTTGAGGACAGGGTGACATGTATACAGACAGACAGACAGACAGACAGACAGACAGACAGACAGACAGACAGACAGACAGACAGACAGACAGACAGACTCATGACAAAACACTCACACACACACACGCACACACGCGCACACACACACGCGCGCAAACACATGCACACACCAGTGCTCACTTAATGTCCTTTTAGTTTCCCTTATTTCGTTTCGTTCGGAACCTTACTCAGTGTGATAATTGTTACTCAAGTATTAGCCTCGATCTCCAGACTTTTATTTTTTAGTTTTGCTAAAAAATAAAAGCCTTGACCAATCAGTTGATGTCCCGGGCATAGGAAGTGTTTCATTTCCCCAACCAACCAGAGTGCAGGGGCGTCGCTCCAAATGTTGTGACGTCAGGGCTCTCAATGCTACACATTGGGGAGGAGGAGGGGTGCGGGGCGGGGGCTGGCGGACAGATCGGTGAACCAATAGGATCCGGCGGAATTTTTTTCCAGAGATTTTGAACCCGCCCGACTAGACATGATATCAGACACGCTAGGGCAGTCTACTCAAGTATTATTTAGTACTTATAGCAACAACATCATGAGGACATGGTAATGGTTTGTGATTGGCTGGATACAACCCCGGTGCTGTGTACCAGTGGTTCTCAAAGTGGGTTCCGGGGAACCCCAGGGCTCCTTGAGGGAGTTCCAGGGGGTCCCCAGCTAAATGATAGATAGTTAGGGACCAAATGGACCCTTATGGGTCTGTAACTCTGAGACTGTACAAATGGAACCAAATGTACCCGTTAGGAACCGTTAACATTGATTTTACAATATAAATTGGGGTCCGAGAGATAGAAATGCCATTACATGGGGGTCCGTATGGCTTAATGCATGTCAAACTGGGGGTCCTTGAAATTAAATGGTTGAAAACCACTGCTAGAGATGTACAAATCTTCTCTTATGATGGGGGCCTTGGCATATATTTTCAAAAGGGGGATCCGCGGGCTAATAAGTGTCAAGTTGCTGGTCCTTGACATGACAAAGTTTGAGAACCACTGCTGCATACTATGTGTTAGCGCCCAGGTCCGGTGTCATGGAGGTCATGCTTAACCTGGACTACTGTGATGTTGTGGTGATGGGAGACGAGCTGGACCCTGACAGAGAGAGTCTGGAGATTCTACACAACGCTCTGCTGGGGAAGCACCTGGACGCCACCAACTCCACCTCAGGAATCTCCATATATGGTAGGATGGTACCTCAGCCCATTCCCATAGCCTGAGACCCAAAAGTGGAATTTGATGTCTCCCCATGACCCAAACTACAGCTCACGATGTGTCGCATCGCGACACGTTGTGATTGTAGATCTGCTATTTTCACTAGGGTAGACCTACTCCTTAAAAGCTTTGTTATTTTTATTATTTTCTTTAAAAAAAAGAAAATGTTTTGAAATAACAATAAACTGGATATACGCTCGCGACCCTTAACAATTTGTCCACAACCCACAAATGGGTCCAGACCCAGTGTTTGGGAAACTGCCATATATGGTAGGATGCCACCAACTCTACCCCAGCAATTTCCATATAATGGGATGGAGGGAGAGAGGGGATTGGCAGTGCCCATACTGCAATGAAAATATTATTGTGGACAGAAACCTTGTATATTTATAAAAAACAATTGTAAATGAATGGCCAACTTCATCATACAAGAGTGCCACACTAAAGAAGTGTGGTAGCAGATCTATACGCTCACAATTTGTCACGATGCATTGTGAGCTTGTAGATTGCCTATTTGATTGCCTAGGAATTTCACACCATTCACGCACAGTACCGTGGGATAGTATTATCGTCTCTGAATAGCAAGTGTGAGTCATGTATCTCACCATTCAAATGCATTTATCTGTACACACACACACACACGCACACGCACACACACACACACACACACACACACACACACACACACACACACACACACACACACATAAATGGTAGAGTAGGCCTAAGTGAACACGTTTTTTTTTTTTGTTAAAAGGTTAAAGCACTATATTCTGATAGTAATCATTGCTATAGAGTGTTTGTTCAGTATTCAGAGGAGATTACATAATGTATCAGCTTAATTTTTATAGTGTTCCAGTTCCAATTGTGTCTGCTCATTTTGTTGTGTCATCACTTCCAATTCCACTTGTTTAATCTGTATCCTGTCTGAGTTCTCTATCCGGATTTGATACAATTGGTATCCCGACCTGAAAATGTATTTTTTGTTTAATAAAGAGCTGGAGAGACATGGACACTCCTGTTACTGAACAAACACTTTGAGAGAATATAGAGCTATTTAACACTTATTTTAACCAAAGAAAATCACGTGCCCTACCATTAATTCATTGTATTTATAAGGGTTAGTTTCTAAACTATTGAGTCAATTGAAATAAACATCTTATGTTGAAGCTATGATGCTCTACTTTCCTATGAAACGCAAAAAAAAGACCAGTGTGTGCAAAAAAACTGGCCACATATGTCTCCATGCTACACGTTATAGTTATAGACCTGCTGGGACATTTGAGGAACACAATGTCCTAGAATCTAAACCCAGCAGTACCAGGAGTTCCTTGGGATCCACTGAACTAAAAGCATGAAGAGTATGAATGCTCTCTTGCAGTGGTGGAAGAAGTACTGACATGTTTTACCGCATTTAGACCGGGAACACCTAAGACCTTTCAATCCAGGATTCCTTTTGGGGGAGTTGTTGCTATGTACTGTACTGTACAGCATAGCAACATATTTTTTTTGTAAATTGTTTTAATAAATATTATTTTTTCAGAAAGCCTGACCTAAGTTTTTCAGAAAACTTAGGTCAGGCGTTTTTTTAATCGGCTTCAGCTCTAAATGGGATAAGTAAAAGTATCAATTACCACATTGTAGAAATAAATACTCTGTTACAAGTAAACGTCCGATGTTCAAAATGTACTTGATTAAGAGTACAAAAGTATTGGCATCTAAATATACTTAAAATACCAAATGTAATCATGCAGTAGCCTATGTCCCATTTCACAAGTTCAAAATGTTTTGAAAATAGCAAATCTACAAGCTCAGAACGTGTCGCAAACAATCCTTGGAACAAAATATTTTGAGATGGGGGTCCACGGCCAAATACATATCATTTTGGGGGTCCTTGACATGAAAAAGTTTGAGAAGCACTGCTTTACACCACTGATCTCTCGTGTATTGTTACCGTAGGTGTGGACTCCATGCTCCACTATGAGCAGGCTGTGAGACAGGTGCGGTACAGGAACTGGCGCCCGGCCGCGCTGAGCGACAGGAAGTTCAGGCTCACGTGTTCTGAACTCAACGGACGCTACACCAGCAACGAGTTCAACATGGAGGTATAGGGCTGTCACCATTACAATGTTTAAGTTGACGATTCATTGTCACGCAAGTACTAGTCTTTTTGGGGGGGAATTGAACACTGGAACATATGAATACACACATTTTAGTTTCTGTTTGCCTTTTAGGCTTCGTAATCAGATTTGCACAGGGCAGATATGACACATAACTTAAATGTACAGACATTTCTGACATAATCATTCATAATGTTGTACTTTCCAAAAATAATGGAATTAAATAAAATAGCTGATCTACAAGCTTACAACACGCATTGTAAAGCCTGTAGATCAGCTATTTCATCTTTTTGAAATTTATGAAAAATTTTCAACATGGAAACTATTATGACGATAATTCAAAATAATTGCGATTAGGCGATTATGTAATAATCACGTGTCCAGTCTCTCAAATGATAACTCTGTCTTCCATTTTTGTTTAATTTTATATATTCTTTTTTACATACTATAGGCTACTGTAAGTCACCTTTTCTCACTGCCAGGCCTGGGGACCACCTGGGGTCCAAATGGACACTTACAACAGTGGTTCTCAATCTGTAGGTCAGGATTTTGTAGGGGTCCCCAATATGACAGTGAAGTGACAATTTAAGGACTTTTAAGACCGTTTCAATACCTAAAAAAAAAAGAGTCACTGCATCAAAAGTAATCAACAACTATCAAAACTGGTCAAACATTGGCCAAATTGTCAAATAATATGAGAAAGAGGTAACAATTGAGAAAAAAGACGATCTACAAGCTCACAACCCCTTGCGTTGCGAGGTGTTGTGAGCTTGTAGATCTGTTATTTTTACAATATGTATCGGTGGAACCGAAAGAATGTAATGCCTCAACCCCTACATTCCAAGTGCTTATCAGGATGGGGGTCCCCAGTTCAAATATGATTATTTTGGGGGTCCCCAGTTGAAATGTGATTATTTTGGGGGGTCACGGGCACGGCCTGAAAAGGTTGAGAACCACTGACTTACAGGTCTGTAATTATGAGACTCTGAGAACCAACTGGACCCCCACCGGTACAAATGGAACCAAAAATGGACCCCTACGAGCCCACTTGGCTCCATTTGTACACTGTCAGAGTTAAATTAACACTGAGGATTTTACAGTGTCGATCAGGGTTCCGGTATAGTTACGTTCAATGATTCTTTAGTTTTTAATTTCAAGGACCCTCAGGTTTAAGAGTCCAATTTGTGCCATCTGTACACAGAGAGTACAGACCTGTTTGGGCCTCTGGTGGTCCCCGGACCCTGCGTTGAGAAACAATGTTGGAGCAAGTAAAGCAGGTTGAAGTTCATTCAAAGCATTTTTTCAAAACCAATTCAGTATTGTGTGGTGGATGATTATTCTTTTTTTCCCTATTCTGTAGTTCACTTTGTATGATAATAGCTACAGTAGGGTTGCCATTTTTGCATTATAGAAGATATTATATCTGGTATGGGAATGCTGTTATTGACAAAGCCTGTACCTCAAGATAAAGTATATTGTTTGTATTTTTAGTTCTTCAGTTTTAAGTTCTCTTTGTGTCTCTTCTCAATGCCCTCGTTCCATCATCTTCTTTCTGCACAGTACATTCTAGAGCAGTGTTTCCCAAACTGGGGGTCGGGGCCCCGAGGGGGTCCCCAAATTACTAGCGCAACATTGTTTTCTCACTCAACAGTAAACAAACCAACATACAGTATAAGTGTGGTATCTGCACATTTCTTAAGTGACAATTTAAAGACTTTTAACACATTGAATGCCAAAAACGGTCCGGACCGTTTTTGAGGGTCCAAACGAGAAGTGCCGAAAACGGTCCGGACCGTTTTTGACCCAATTCTATTTTTATACATGTGGGCCACGTGGGGCGCTAAAACGAAACTTTGACATCACCCAAGCAGTTTCTGAGAAGAAGAGGCTGGATGTGGCTCCATGTCAAAAATCCTTCCGGTCGGCGTTTTCAATGTTATCTCCTTGATTAAAAGCTTAATATCTCCATTTCTTTTTAATGTGGTGGAAACGAGCCGTTTTCGATCGGCGATCACGCTGCAATGGAGGGTCGCGTTGGAAATATTATTGTTCCAGGCGTTAGTCGGGACCCTCCGCCGTCTCGCACGCACGCTTTGTTTACATGCATTTCCGCGTCGGGGCTTCTCACAGCACGAAATGTATAACGCAAGTGGATGGAAGAAATGCTGGCACTCAACGTATAATATTTTAATAAACCTCTGGCACCCAATGTGTTAAGACCATTTTAATATCAAATTGGCCAAATCGTCAAATATTACGTAAGAAAGAGGCAAACATTGTGAAAATAGTTGATCCACAAGCTCACAACGCCTCTTGTAGTTCGGCTATTTTCACAACATTTATCTGTGGAACCGAGTCAAACTAAATGTAATGCCTACAATTCCAAGTGCTTGTCAACGTGGTGGGGTCCCCAGTTCAAATATGATTATTTTTTGGCGGGGTCCCCAGTTCAAATATGATAATTTTGGGGGGCCATGGCCTGAAAGGTTTGGGAATCCTTGTTCTAGAGTTCATTTAATGCTGAACGTGTAGCAATTAACTAATTTAATCATTGTCCCGCCCCCCTCAGGTCAGCGTTCTTCATCACACGGCGCCAGTGGAGCATGTCAATCACATGGCTGCCCAAGCACAGTACCTGAGACCTGTGCATCATCCGGTCGTGATTCACACCCTCAACTCACACATGTCAGGTATAAAGCTGGACAACACGATGGTGTCGAAACAGGCTTTTAACACGGACTCCAGGACAAACATTCATAAAATTCGGAGCGGAAAACGGGGAACACTTTACAAATAAGTGTGAATATTTTTTTAATTTTAAAGTGCAGCTATGGGATTTTATTTTTTATTTTTGAATGAATGGCAGATAGTTACAGTATGTTGTCATCTGCCAAACAGCCACTAGGGGGAGAACAGAGTGGTGAAGTTGAGAAGTGTTGTTATATTTTACTCTATTTTACTTTACAAATATGGTGTCGCTCATGGTGGTGATGTCTCCTCTCTGTCCTCTAGGTGGTGGTGTTTCTCCATCAGTGACAGTGGCGATAGTAGTATGTGTCAGTGGTCTGGTGCTCATGGTGGTGATGGGCGTCTACAGGATCCACACTACACAGCATCAGGATGCATCCACACAAGACAAGGACACATCTGCACTCACCATCACTGTTAACCCCATGGAGGTGAGGCCGCACCTGTGTGTGTGTGTGTGTGTGTGTGTGTGTGTGTGTGTGTGTGTGCGTGTGCGTGTGCGAGTGTGAGTGTGTGTGTGTGCGCGTCTGTGGTTTTCCATTTTATTGCAAACAGCTGACAGTTTGTGAATTTTGCCAAATAATCTAATTTGTAATTTGGGCTTGAATAGCATTGAATAGCAACAGCAAAAATAGCCGATCTAAAAGCTCACAACACGTCACATAAATTTCTCTACTTTTGCGCGACATTCTTGTAGTAGAGCATCGAATACAATAAAATAAAAAGTAAACATAAAAAGATTAAATATGGAGATTACAAGGTTTCTGCCCAACAGTGACGATTATGTTGTTTTGGTTCTCTGTAGAACACGGGAGGCCCCCAGGCTCTAGGGGGCGCTGTAAGAGAGCAGACACGCACGGAGGAAGAGGAGGAGCCAACGGGAGATGTCTGGAGCGGCGAATCATCTGACAGCGAGGATGAGGAGGAGGAGGAGGAAGAACAGCAGGCAAGAGAAGGACATGTGGAGAGGAAGAGGAAGGACAACGTGGAATGGGACTGATCCTCCTTTATAAATTGATGCAATGGCTCTCACGTGCACATGCGTGCACACACACACACACACACACACACACACACACACACACACACACACACACACACACACACACACACGTTTGTATTACTATACTTTTGATGACATGAACACATTTTGAACATGAACACTGAGATAAATAGAAGATCTACAAGCTCACAACCTGTTGCGCTGCAACGCGTTGTGAGCTTGTAGATCTGCTATTTTCAGTGCATGACACCAGCTCGCAACTAGGCAACTCCTAACCGCTACACCTAACCTCTAAATAACTCATCCTAACCCTAGCTTTTTCCAAAAGTCTTCCTCCAAAAATCTTTTATTTTTATTTTCTCTGTGGGGACCGGGAAAATGGTCATCCCAATGTGTATTTCTTAAGTTCTACTATACTTGATGTTGATATTTGGCCCTCATGAGGATAGTAACAAGCATGTGCACACACACACACACACACACACACACACACACACACACACACACACACACACACACACACACACACACACACACACACACACACACACACACACCCTGATAAAAACACAACACTGCTCTCTGCTGGTCAAAATCTACTACTACTCCAAACTGCACTACAGTCTATGATAAATCAGGGTCCTCCATAATCACAATCACTGTTATGAAAAGAGGTGAGATATATATATATATATATATATATATATATATATATATATATATATATATATATATATATATATATATATATACATATATATATATGCACACACATACATTATATACATACTTTTTTTTTATGAAAGCACAACAAGTCGTCCATCGTATAGTATGTGACAACTATCTGAACATGTCTGATTACAAGTAACAAAAAAATGTACTTCAATAAATGTATGATGATAAAAAAAGGTACAATATGCCTAGTCCATACCATGGCGTTTGGGTAATATGCACAATGTATTGTAGATATTCATTTCTTGCATAAAGCATGTTTTGTAAAAAAACAATTGTCTGTTTTTAATTTTTTTGTTCCGTTTATTGTTTTCTTTTTTTTCTTTTTTTTTGGTAAAATGCGAAAACGCGATATTCTGATAGTAATCATTGCTATTGTTTGTTCAGTAACAGGGGTCTCCATGTCTATCCAGCACTCAATAAACAGAAAAATCTTTTTCAGGTGGGTTTCCAATTTCATCGAATCAGGCGAAAGAACCATACAGATCAGCTTCAATAGTGTTCCAGTTCCAATTGTGTCTGCTATTTGTATAGCTTGGTAATATGCCATGTTTTTTTTTACATCATTATGCTTCATGCATTTTACATTTATTTTGTAGCCTATCAAGAAAACAAAATTGTGTGGTGTCATCTCAGGCAATGATAAAGTGAAGTGAAGACTGAATGCAGAGTTCTGAAGGGATATAAATGTAGAGTTCTGAAGGGATACAAATGTAATCGCAAAGGTTACAAAAAAACATAGCATTATCTCGAACATTATCATGTGATAGCATTATCTGGAGGTTACGGGAGTGTGACCACAATGTGAAAGTAAGTCAAGATTGAATGCAGAGTTCTGAGAGGATACAAATGTAATGAAAAGGACCTGATACAGTATTTTGGCTACAGTACATTTGTCATTCCCTCGGGCCGCATGTTGCCCATGTGTGTTCTAGGGCAGTGGTTCTCAACCTGTGGTTCCCCACGTGATTTTGGGGGGGCTCCCCAGATGACAGTGAAGTGACAATTTAAAACATTTTTAATAAAATAAATATAATCAACATTGGACAAATTGTCAAATAATATAAGAAAGAGGCACAACAAATTGAAAATAGTCGATGTACAAGCGTTGCGAGGCGTTGCGAGGCGGCTATTTTCACAATATTTATCTGTGGATCCGAGTCAAAGTAAATGTAATGCCTACAATTACAAGTGCTTCTGAGGGTGGGGGGTCCCCAGTTCAAATATGATTATTGTAGTTCAAATATGATTATTGTGGGGTCACAGCCTGAAAAAGTTGAGAACCACTGTTCTAAGGGGTCCCCACAAAATGTGTTGATATGGCATCAAAATCAGTTTAACCTTTAACCCTATGTTTATACTTTAGCTATAAATAGCAAAATCAGCTTTTTTATGTTAATGTAGAAAAACCTAGAAACCCTTTTAATACAAATGAATAAACATTTTGTGTCACCTGTTTGCATCACCTCTTCTCAAAACTAACGCATGGAATCCTGCATTGTTTAAAATGTGCACAATTAGAGGCAGGTTTCACACATACTTTATACTTCATTGCACTCTGAAACTAGCCAAGCTAGAAGCTATTTTTTGCCATTTCTGACAAACGTTTAATGACAACGGAGCTACCAGAGCTGAGGTTTCAAAAAAGACTACTAAAATGAATGTTACATACAGTAGTATGGCTGTGATGTCATCATTGTGAGACCATTACCTTGTTTACCTCTCTTTTACGCTACATGGGAAGAATATAAACATTCAAAACTGGTATTTTCTACATGTTCCTATTATTTTATTATTTTTGTAAGCAAAATGTTTGAGATTTCTCTCTCTATAATGGTGCGTTCACACTGGCAGCTACAAATGATGCAAACATACAAAGCGACGCATTGCATCTGTCGCTGAATCGCTGTTGGAATGTTCCCTGGGTAAATAAAGGACAAAGAAATTGATCTGGCGGATGGAAATAATACAATTCCCCCCATTATAAGCAGGAATTGTGTAAAGAGAGAAGGTGGAAATTGTTCAACTAGGGACGAGTGGTAAGCACGCGCATCCTCAAACAATGAATCGGGTGCTGAACAACAATACGTACATCAGGAAAGGAGGGGAAGTCCGCACACCGTTTTAAGCTCCCAGTAGAAACGTTTGTATTTGGTTAGGCAACGTTTCGCGACCACAAGTGGTCTTCATCAGGAAATGTTTCAACAACACTTGGTCTTTTTGTATAGCTTTGTAGCTGCAGTTGAAGCCAGCTAAACTTAGATTGTAGCTTTGGAGATTTTGTAGCAGCATAAAACATCAAGCGTCACGTTGTATCTTCATGTCGCTGGCTTCCATTACAAATGAATGGTAGCCTGTAGCTTTGTATCTATCTTCATGTCACTGGCTTCCATTAAAAATGAACAATGGTCAGTCCAGCACCTTCTATGTTTGATCAATAAAAGTCTGTTTTAGAATCACTATGTTTTTCCCTGTTGCATCTTTTATCGATGCGAGGCCGCTTTGTGGTCTGAAAATCCTGTTTCAAGTGGTCTCCATTATGGGCATGTTACGTTTGTGACGTAAGCACTGCGTCACAGACGTAACTGCTGTATACCCACATGTAACCTTCAATAAGATGAATGAACGATTCTCACAAAATCTTTGGCTTTGTGGCTCTGCAAGAGGCTAGCCTTCTATAAGCGGGTCTGTGAGCGTGTTTGTGTGTGTGCGTGCGTGCGTGTGTGCGTGTGTGTAGCCTACGTGCATCTGTGTGCGTGCTTGCACGTGTGTCTGTGTGTGTGTGTGTGTGTGTGTGTGTGTGTGTGTGTGTGTGTGTGTGTGTGTGTGTGTGTGTGTGTCCTTGCCAAAATTGTAACTTAACAAGGCTAACTCCCTCATGTAATGTCAATGTGAAGCACAGTAAGACAGACAGACAGACCCATACACAGACCCCCATATATGGGCATAAAAGGGACATAGACAATCATAGGGTACAACGGGTAATGAATAACCAGGTGGGGTATGCATCGTTCCAGACTTGCATCGCCCCCAGTAGAATTAGAATCAGCTTTATTGTCACGTCACAGGTTTACAGAAGTTAAAAAAGTGGGTAAAATTTGTGTCTATAGTTTATATAGTTATTTCCATAAAAAAAAGAAAGGGAAGAAGAGGGGGGGGGGGGCAAGGGGAAAGAGAGGTCAATCAAAAGAGATACATTATTTACATAATTACACATAGTACCTGAGGTAAGACATAAAGGTGCGTGAGCATAGTAGCAGATGTATACTTTAAGTGATATGCTATGCACCTTAGTTAAGGTGCGAGAAAACAAAAAAAAACTAAAGTCAGCACATTGAACATGGGATTAAGGTGCAAAGTGTCCACGCGTGTCGACCGCATAATCCACATGAGGTAAACTGACACTAGTATAATCCACAGGTAGGTCAATGAGAAATAAAAAGAAAAAAGTCCAAGTCACTTGTCCCTGGTTTAATCCACCAAGGAAGAGCAAAAGTCTAAGACCAGTAAAGTTGGCCTAATGAGTGCAATTTGAATTCAGTGTATTCAGATATTTTGTGGTCAGGCAGGGGTTCATAATAATTTGAAAAATAAAAAGTAATTAGATTCTATTTGGATTCTATTACAGATATCTAATCTTCAATGCACAATATAGACTTCCCCATCAATTAATAATCACGTTTAGATATTATTTTCAATTGATTGATTCAGTTATTCTTTTTACATAAACTTGACAAAAAAAGCATACACATGACCATATATTTGTACATATGTACATATTTGTACAGATTATCCACTTTCAATAATTTGAGGGGGTATATCCTTAGTGCACGAGGGGCCCCTGCATCTTTGGACTAACCCACATTTTTACTGAGATCTGATTGGCTCACAGTTTCATGACGGCTGCCAGCCAGCCAGCCAGCAACTTTCATTGAAATAAACAGGTGGACGTCAAGTTCAGCCCCCAAAACTGGCGCCAGTGACCACTGCTGTAGAGGGATAGATAGCGGCTGAACAACCTGGTGAAGAAGGCTGGCTCATTATGGGTGAGAGGCCGCACTCACTGGAGTCTGTTGTGGAGATATGCACACACGATACGAGGCGGGCCATAATGGACAATATGAGTCATCCTTTCCATTCTGGCAGGACGGAAAAGCAGTCACAGGGATCTGTTCTGTTCAATGCCCTTGGGCTTTTTAACTCCATGACCAGTTGCTACAGGCCTATGAACTGGACTAATAGCTTTAGTTTGAGTTTATCTATCTATCCAGATAGATAATAAAATAGAAAGCTCCTCAAATGCAGCTTTGAGTCGTGCATTATGACCACATTGACTCCCATCCAGACACCACACCCCCTTTACAGAAGTATTAAAAACAGTCACTCTGCTACCCAGTCCTTCATTTGATCCTCTGTGTCCTGCAACATGCATCTGATCATACTGACCCTGGGCTTTATGTTTCTATCTGAAGGTAAGTCCTTTATTTTATTTTATTTTATTTAGTTCTTTCTTTCTTTCTTTCTTTCTTTTTTCTTTCTTTCTTTCTTTCTTTCTTTCTTTCTTTCTTTCTTTCTTTCTTTCTTTCTTTCTTTCTTTCTTTCTTTCTTTCTTACACCCACATAGAGTCTGCTGTCTCCTTGTTTATGCTTTGAGAAATATATATTGTTTTAATCAAAATAATAATATCTTAGCTGTAGGTGTAGAAGAATAAATCATTGAAAAATGGAAAATACTCCAAAGTGAGAGTGAAATCCCAACATGTTTTTGTTCTGTACGGACACTGTCACTTGCATACATACAGTAGCCTGGACAGTTTAACTAATCTGTTGTGAGACTCAAGTTAGTATTAGAGTAGATTATCGGTCTGTCCAGCATATCTGACATTGTCAATCTAGCTTAAATAAACTAGATTATGTGTCTGTAACCAGTGGTGTAAAGTAACTAAGTACATTTACTCAAGTACTGTGCAGTACAATTTTGAGGTACTTTTACTTTACTGGAGTATTTCCAATGTTTAATACTTTTACTTCTACTCCACTATATCTCAGAGGCAAATATTGTACTTTTACTCCACTACCATTATTTGACAACTTTAGTTACGAGTTACTTTGCAGATATAAATTATTACATTATAAAACATACATTAACCACTTTATTTTATATGCTATTTGAAAATAGCAGATCTACAAGCTCACAACGTGTCGCATCACGACACGTTGTGAGCTTGTAGATCTGATATTTTCAAACATTTTAGTACTTTAACTTTTGGTACTTTTAAGAACATTTTGATAGCAATACTTTTGTACTTTTACTCAAGTACATTTTTAGTTCCGGACTTTACTTGTAACAGAGTACTTCTACTGTACATTGCAGTATTGATACTTTTACTTAAGTGTAACCCAGATTTACACTGCTGATTATCTATGCTATGATGTGTGATTTATAGCTTTTTAATTATAAGCATTTGTTTGGAGAACAATGCTCCAAATACACATGCATGGTTAAATACACTGTTTTTCAATGTAGAGTACACTGTAAAATCCTCAGTGCTGATTACACTCTGAGAGTGTACAAATGGAACAAAATGGACCCATAGAGGTCCCTTTGGAACCCTGGTGGTCCCTGAACCTGACATTGAGAACCAGCTGGTGGTTCAATGTGTGCAATGTTTACCAGTGGTGTAGCTAAGTACATTTACTCAAGTACTGTACTGATGCGTCAACGGCCACACTCCAAGAGGGGGAGTGTGCCCTTTGTTCAATTATCCTTTAATTAAATTATTTAATTATATTTAATTATCCATTGTCCAGAGGGTACATGCACGACATTAAACAAGGATCAAATCAGCTCAAACTCAGCATATTTATTATCTTCATTACAGCAATACACAGGAACAACACTGTGTGATATGTGAACCAATAATACAAGACAGGTAGAAATCAAATACTTAAAGGCTCTAGAGCGATTAGTCCACACCACAGCAAGAAGGGGTTGAGAGGCGCCTCGAGGCGCTCACAACGCGACGCGTTGTGAGCTTGTAGATCTGCTATTTTCAAACATTTTAGTACTTTTACTTTCTCTCCTTGAAGTATAATGTTGATGCCAATACTTTTGTACTTTTACTCAAGGAACATTTTGAACACAGGCCTTTTACTTGTAACAGAGTATTTCTACATTGAGGTATTGATACTTTTACTCAAGTAAAACATTTGAGTACTTTTTTCACCACTGATGTTTACATTAGTTTTCAGTTGTGAGTGACCTGTGTGATGTTGTCTACCTGTTGTCTTAGCCACTGCGTTGAGCTGTTACTCCTGTAATATGACTGACACGGATACGACCAACGATAACTGCACCATGGCTGGGGCCAAATTGGAAAGATGCCCTCCTGCGTTCCTGTTTATTACGTGGAACTGCATCACAATAAAAGGTAATAATCCTCTGGCTTCATCCTCAGGGCAACCACCTCTCCAGTGGTGGAAAGTAACTAATTACATTTAGTTGCTGTCAGGAAGAAACCTCTTATCCCGACATTTTGACTTTTTTCTTTTTTTTCTTGTGTAAATGCTTGATCATATTACAGCGTTACTCAAAAGCATCAAAATAGCGTCTGATATGACAAAAAAAACTTTCTTTCATCTTCTTCTTCTTATATATTTTATACCACAATGGCATCTTATTGGTTTCGGATCCATGACTTTTATTGCCTGCTTGATGTAATATTAGTGAGGACCAATAATATGTAGATATGTTGAAAATGAGAAAAGTGCTCTCTTAAAGGACTACTTCACCCATTTTCAACCTATCTTCATATAATTTGTCCTCACTAATGCTCATGAAGAGGTGGACAAAGTCTACTCAACCCCAGTACTTGAGTAAAAGTACAGATACTCCTGGCCAAATTTACTCCACTTCAAGTAAAAGTAGCTCAGTCAAAATGTTACTCAAGTAAGAGTAAAAAAGTAATTGCTTTTAAATATACTTAAGTATTCAAAAGTACATGCTTTTAAAAATACTAAAAGTACAAGTTAAAGTAAAAGTCCTTTGAAGTCCTCGACTACCTCGAGCACTGTCCCGTTGGCAGTGGCAATGATGTCCTCTGTGTTAAATACAGATACTTTTGTTTTCTTGGCATAGAGCTTGAGGTAGATCTTCCAGCACTCCATTTCTACTGCCAGTAGTATTTCCCTTACATTCTCTGCTGTGTCCGAGACTCGGGCAATGTCATCTGCATAGTCGATGTCAGTAATGTTACTAGCTTATCAGGGGCGGACTGGCCATTTGGCGTACCGGGCAAATGCCCGGTGGGCTGCTGGGCCAGTGTGCCAGTGTGCCAGTGCTCCCGTTTTATGATTATTACGGTCATTTCCGGGTCGCGCGGCCCAATTATTAGTTACGTTAATGTTTGGGCTGGGATGCCTTCCAGCAGTGGCCTCAGTGCGGCTGCAGAGTTCATGTGCAGCCTAGGTGCTGCGGGCTGAAACAGTCGCCGCTTAAAACGGACTCACCCCCCCCCCCCCCCCCCCCGTTGACAAAACGGCCCGGGGGGTGGTGGGCCGGTTCGGACCAAAACGCCAGGGCTGAATTTTGCTCCCAGTCCGGCCCTGTAGCTTATCAATCAATCATTCAAACTTTATTTATAGAGCATATTTTCACACAACCTTAGTTGACCAAAGTGCTGCACAGGTAAAAGCAAAGCAATACATCAAAGCACAAAAACACATAACATGTATAAAACACATAACATGTATGCATATAGGAGACACAGACACAGAGCGAGATTGTACTTTTACACCTTTGTACAAAGAAGGTAGGAAACGTTAGATAGGAGTTAAAATAGGAATATTGTGCCTCAAAAGATTATTATTTTCTCATGAGGACATAACAGGAGTCACACATGAGTGACACATTGCTGACAAAGCTGCACTCAAATCACATTAAGTATATTCCAGTTCTTAAAGTACTTTGGTGATAAAGACAATCCATTTGGTACAAATTCTCAGATCCATGGCCATCAACTGTGACCTTTTTGTCAAGATACAATAATATTCAGCTTCAAAGATTCGGACATGGAGCTACCTTTAAGCTGAGGCCACCTGTTCAAAAAAATAAAATAAAAAAATGAAATGCATAGAGTAACTGTCATGAAGGATGTTTTGATTACCATGATTACACATATTTTCCTGTGGGTGCACCCACAGGAAATGTGTCGGTCAGATGCATGATGTACCCGCTCTGATACCGTGTGTTATTGTGAACAGATTTCCGTCATTCAAACTCTCTCTCAGAAGTCTTTATATATGCTAGTTATGGTTTCATCATCAGCCAATAATCAAATTGTATGACTTGACTTGAAATGTAGTTAAAAAAGGTCCTTTTGCACACCTGGGACAGGTGCGTAGGAGCAGGCGGGTGTTGTTTGCAAGGCATGTGGTTCTTTGTGACCACAACTGCTCTCATGAGAGTAGAGGATGTGGTCATAAAGAAGAAGCTGGTATCTGCATTTTTATATATACCCACACGCACAACCGTTAACTTCACCTTGTCAAAACAAGATGACGGCGACATGTACAGCAGCGAACTTCACCCTGTCAAAACAAGATGGCACAGAGACAAGTCGACTTGCTTGGTCTCCATACGCACAACCTTTGATTTCCTATACTAACACATCTGGTCAAAATTCATGTCAGATCCTGTGTCAAGGTGAGACATGACCTTTGACACAATCTAAATGTCTCAATAGAGGAGCAGGGAGACAAAAGCCCCAATTGTATAAGTTATATTGTATTAACATACTCTACCATGCAGATTGGACTAAATTACATTTGATTAATTTAAAAAAAGTTACCTGACATCTCATGTCATAATTTTCTTTACAGTACATGCTTTAAAAAATACGTACGTACATAAGTACAAGTAAAAGTAAAAGTAGAAGAACATTTCTTAATTTGTATATCAATAGACCTTGTAACTCTTGTTTCAGAGAAGTAACTCTCTGAAACCACCTGCACTGCATGCACTGATGTGCTTGCTTGTAGAACCACTACGTTATACAAAGCATGCAGAAACACCTATAAAAACTAAAATAGAAATAACTGAGGAACCAGAACTAAATACTTGTATTCTTGCACCCATACGAGATGTAACAAAGAGGCCAGCGGAGGGGGAAGCCAGAAACACGGCTAGTGTGAGAGCAGAAGTGCGGCCAATTGCATTTTAGGGAAGAAAAAAGAAACAGCTAACCTAAAAGTAGCCTACTCAGTACTTTACAGCCTTCCTTGAAATGTACTCAAGTAAGAGTAATAGGCTAAGTATTGAACAATTTAACACTCAAGTAAAGTACAGATCCTCATAATCTGTACTTAAGTACAGTACTCAAGTACATTTACTCCGTTACTGTCCACCACTGCATGGTAGATTTGTATTAACGAGAGAACGATGGCTTCTATTATAGCATGCTAACTTTCCAGGAATAGAAATTGTGCAGTTTCTATTAGCTTGGATTCCCTATCGATGATGTCACTGGTTGGCGGGTTTCTGAACTGTCAACGGCACAGCCCTCCTCTGAGACACCGACGGGAGTAGATAAAAATGGTGCCATAGCATTAGTGAAGACCAATTATTATGACGATGGGTGAAGTCGTCCTTTAAAGGAGTAGTTCAACCAAAAAAATACTTATTTTCTATCAAATACACACCCCATGAAGCATTGAATTCATGGCTTTTTGGGGGGTTTTGTCCCATTCCTAAGCCAATAATTTGATTACCGTCGGAAAGATGCTAATGTATCCAATAGGAGACTTAAAGGAGAGTCTTTGAGTCTCCTACCGGAAATACACCCAGTCATCAAATTATTGGCTCAGGAATGCGTCAAAAACAAAACAATCTCCATGAATTCAAGGCTACATGGGGTGTGTAACTATTACTATTACTTTAAGGCAGTGGTGTCAAAGTGGCGGCCCGCGGGCATTTGGCGGTCCGCGGAACGGTCCATGGTGGCCCGCAAAATACTTTTAAAAATAGTAATTGATACTACATCTAACAGACATAGAGTCGCAGTTTGCATTGCCTTGCTGTGCGTCCAAGCGGCTGCGAGGACGCTCCCCCCTCCCCCACTCGCTGCAGCGAGCCTTAGGGCCAATGTTATTGGTCTCAGCTGTGAGAACAAAAGACCTTGATTGAATGGAATGTTAAGGAGTCAACTTGTGCTACAGTAGTCATCTGCTCTTTGAAGGCACGTATTCCTCACGCAGGAATAACATGGAGAGGCAAAGATGTTTGCAGCTCAAAAGCACGCACGCAACTTCGCACAGGGCCCCGCGTTTCTCCCAGACGGCTCTGCACACACACACACACACACACACACACACACACACACACACACACACACACACACACACACACACACACACCCCACACACACACACACACACACACACACACACACACACACACACACACACACACACACACACACACACACACACACACACACACACACAAGATGACAGCATTGATAGGAATGGGGGGGATCTGCAGTATCTGCAGTGTCTCAGCAATGTGTTTTACTGCAGACATCACAAGTCTGATCATGTCAGGAATTCATCCAAACAAACACAACAACCTTTGCTGACAAATTCAACACAACCTAAAAGGCATGCCCCCCTCCTCTCAGCAACAAGCACACACTATAGTTGTGTTCTTTATACGGAAATGAATAGCCAATACAGCCTCAA
>NC_137611.1:46926210-47021210 GCF_963280865.1 Gymnoscopelus braueri
AAAATGTAAACATTTTTCACTTAGGTTAAGTCGTCAGATGCATGCATTTTCAGAGCATGTTAATTCTGATGGTCAATCAATCGATTGTGTTCCAGCTTGTATCAATGCAACTAACGTAGTAAAGTTGCTATTCATTGGAATCACAAAGAAAACTATGTTTTCACCCCAATGGTTTTAAAGAAAAAAAATCTATGTTTTTTTTACTTTATTTAATATTTACAATTACAATTTAGGCATTTAGCAGACTCTCTTAAACCCGAGCGACTTAAAGTAAGCAAGGTAAACACGAGGTAATACATCAAATGCGTATCATATGCAATCGTAAGACTAAACAATATAATATAAAAAAAATGATCGTCTGTACATTGAAACTATACAAACTATAGGATTCCAGGTCAATAAATGAACCTGGCATCTGTCTACATAACTTGCTATCTAAATGACATTTTAACCTTTGCATAAGCCTACACGGTCGTCAAGGCTAGGGCAAGTGCTACAGTAAGTGCTAAAAGTTAAGGTGTTGATAATAAGTTTCTGTGGTCTATGTCTTATTTGTTTTTCTGTGTGTTTTTGTGGGTGTTTTCTGTGTTTTTTAGCATGTTTTAACAGTGTATTTTGCCTATGATTTTCTGTACAGTACTTTGTAAACTCTGGTTGTGAAATGTGCTATACAAAATAAAGTGGATTGGAAGTAAAGTGGATTGGATAATAACATATTAAGGTTATTATCATTACAACCGTTTAGTGTTTTGCCGATTATTTGTTGGCCCTCCACGGCCCACCAGTGGTCCCCAGCCCACAGGTTGAGAACCACTGCTCTACAGGCAAGGTGTGTTGTTTTAGCTGACCGTACAGAAATCAACTGAACTAAGTGCGCACTATGACGCCACCGCCAGAGCAGGCTATTCTGAAAACAGATTCTCAGTGCATGTTTCTGAACGCACCCAGATAAGGCTCTGTTGCTCCCTTTAAACTGCACTCTAACTGCCACACCTTATGTCTCTCTAGCTATCCCAGACATGTCCAAAGTCCGGGCCGGGGCCAATTGTGGCACGATGGCAGACTTTATATGGCCCGTGGCTTCCTTTCTAAAATTTATTATTTATGTCCCGCCAAAAAGTTTCTGAGTGTTTTGAAATTATCCTGGACTGATAGTCTATTTCTCAGTAAAAAAATAAAATAAAAGAAGAAAAGATTCCTAACTGTTTGTTGCTTGTGTTGTTTTATTCTCAAGATTTCCCCCCCCTTTTTTTTAAATTATTTTTTAGACCTTTTCACACCTGGTCACATTTGGCTACATTGCCATTCCAACAAAACACAATGTATTGGTCTAAATATGATTGCAATGCTACGCAGTGCATGCCTGTAAAAAAAGCCATGCACTTTTTTTCCACTAGCACTAGCACTTTTTTGCTATTATTTTATGCCTTTGTTTTTCTTTTTTTGCGTTATTGTTAAATTATTTATACCTTTTCTGTAATTGTATTCTTGCTCTCTAAAGCACTTTGAGCTGCATTTCATGTCATGAAAGGTGCTATACAAATAAAGTTTATTATTATTATTATAAGTTTTTGTTTTGTTCACAGCACAGATGATTTGGCTACACTGCCTACTACTTGCAATGCATTTCTATTTGATGCAGTCGGCCCTAAAGTATTTTCATATTTTCAAATATGGCCCCATTTGAAATGAGTTTACCTATAGTCTGTCAACTCTTCTACAATCTCTGGATGTATTTTTTTATGATTTTCTTTTTCTTTTTCAATTGTGCCACGAGGGCACGATATCTATTTATTTATTTTATTAAAAGAAACATTGTAATTGATTAACTGCATTAGTTCGATTAACTGCAGATCTTTGATAAGATATATTATATTTTATCAAAACTTTTCCACGGATATGGATGGACAAGTGGTGCCCAGGACACACATTGATGGCCCTATAAATGACCTGTAGCACAGGTTATGTAATCTGACCTAGTTCTCATCTAGGTCTGTTGATCCCCACACGCACGCACGCACGCACGCACACACACACACACGCACGGCACACGCACACGCACACGCACGCGCGCGCGTGCACGCACGCACGCACACACACACCGTGTATGCACGCACGCACGCACACAGTGGTGGAAAGTAACTACAGTAAGTACATTTACTCAAGTGCTGTAGTTTGTACAATTTTGAGTAACTTTAGCTTTACTTGATTATTTGCATTTTTTTCCAATACTTTTACTTGTACTCCACTGCAACTTTTTCCTACACTACTGTGGTGGAGAATACAGGAGGCCTCCAGATGTTTCTACTTAAGTCAGCAGCACTCAGAGCGTCTGGGAAGGCAGTGGAACATTCTAGAAGCTGTAAAAAATCAGGGTTTGTACCGTAAGTTCCCAGAAATGAGATGATATAAATAGATGTGATTGTGTTGGTATACTTTTGTAAACATTGTGAAATACAAAAGCAAGAACAGGACCCCATCAGAAAGGAGGGGGCGAACCAAAAGAAGAATTGCAACATCGGGTCCTATAAATGTGAGGAGAAGGTTATATTTGGGAGTAGTTGAACTATAAGGGCTCTGGAGCTCACTGCCTGCTAACTGCTATGCTGTAACCTGCCTGCACGCAAATAAACAGATGATGATTGAAGATCTGCCTGGACTAAAGGCAGGTACACATTGCAGGACCTTAAAGTGCTCGGGGGGTTATCTGATCGTTAAGCATTACACACTGCAGGAGTTTATTTCTTGAAATCGGCTGTCATAATATCGTTGTGGTCTTCACAACAGGATTGATCCCCGACAAGGGCTGACACACTGTAGGATAGTTCACTAGGATGCTATCTCCAGAGTCAGACCCAATACATACATTTGAGTTTATTCCAATTCATTTTAATCGACGTATCCCGTGATATGCCTCTCTCCCTCTCCCCCCTCTCTCGCTCTTTCTCTCTCTCTTTCTCTCTCTCTCGCACGTCAAGTGCAGAAGCGGTCAGTGACAGCGTTGCCATGTCCGCTTATTATAAGCGACTTTGGGCTTGTTTTTCTGTAGAGTTGCTTGTAAATATTGGTTGTTGCGGGGTGCATTTTTTGGGCTTATTTGTATAGTTGCTTATTTGGCCTTGTTTCCTAATGTTGTTTAAACCAGTGGTTTAAACAACACATAATATGTATTTGTCCGCAGACCCCCCTTCTGTAAATATGTTGTGCCATCATAGACCCCCATACAAGATTTGTGTGGATTTGGAAAATATTCCACAATTTTCTCAAGATTTTTCTTTGAAAATAGCTGCGACGCGTTGTGAGCTTGTAGATCGGCTATTTTCAAATATCCAATGTATTTGTAAATAGGTTTAAAGTGCTCAAGTGGCCTTTTCTTGGGCTTGTTTTCATAGACCTGGTTGCTTATTTCTCTCGCAACATCTGGCAACGCTGTTCTGACACAACGTGCACATGCTGCACACTCTCACACACACACACACACACACAGAGCTCGCTCTCGCTCTCACTCTCTGTCTGTCTGTCTCTCTCTCTCTGTACAATTCCTCTAAAATAAACAGCCCACCAGGCTCGCTCACTCTCTCATTTTGTTTTATAATGTTAACTTAATACAGGACTGGACGGTAATATTGCGGTAGGGACTGTTTGTTGTGGTCAGATCCAGCGACGCCCCCCTAGCCACGGTGGCTGTAATGTGCTCTCATTGGCTGTAGCGTGCATCTCTTCGCAAGGTGGTCGCAGCCCCGTTCATATTGTATGATATTGTCTGCTGTCCTGTCCCAGACAGAGCTGAATATCTAACATGGTAGTTATCTGAAAACGGTCGGAAAGCCGTCGCAGAGCGGATAATCGCGGCCATATCGTCTCGCGGTGCCTTTCACACACAGCGAGCATTATCTCGCAGATCAAAGGCCGATCTGCGTCAGATCGGGAGGTTTTGTCGGCAAGCGCCAAAAAATTTCGGCGACAGCAATATCGGACCCAATCTCCTGCAGTCTGTACGGGCCCTTAGTGTCTTTCCATCCATCCATACACCTGGCGATAGAATATCCTACAGTGGTAGCCAGTTCATTTCCTCGCCATTTTCAAAACAGTACCAAGTGGTACTGGTGGTCTACAGATATCCACTTCACTACAATTATTTGAGAACTTTAGTTACTAGTGTAGATTTAGATTGTTAATACAAAACATATATTAACCAATTAAGCCCACTTTTATACTTTGACTATTTGAAAATTGCAGATCTGAAAGCTCACAACAAGTGACATCGTGATAGTGAGCTTGAAGAACATCTTTTGTCAACAAAAAAAAAGAAAGAAAATAAACTAGAAAAAGTGCTCATCGGAGCACTGGTCTCCGCCAGGTCAGGTAGGTTATTGTGGGCCCGCAACGTTTGGAATTCGTCAATCAGGATGGAATATGAAAAATCAAGCAGGTCCCTAGAGATCATGTACCGATTTGTGTGAAATTTGGACTGCTAATCTCCGGCACCGTTGGCATGATGGCAACAAAACTGTGCACACACACATTCCCAAGAAGAAATGCCACTTGATTTTTTTCAAATCAGCCTCATGGTGGCGCTATAACAGGCCGATTCGCGCTTTTACCTAAAACTGCACCGATCTGCATAAAGCTTTGTATGCGCAATCCCTAGAGGCCCGTTTTGAACAAAATGCCGCGAATCATGAACGCAGCATCCGATTGCGGTGAAAATTTGCACGCACATTCGCACTATGTTGAGGAGCAAACGCCAGCCTTTTAACATTGCCCTATTATAGCGCCACCAGGAGGCCGATTTTTGCAAAACTATTTTTGTCAAAACATTACGCAAATCGGTACACAATGGCCCCGATTCATAAAGGGATTTACGACCATATTTTGTACGTACTGGCATTTAGGACAAATCCTACACCTGCAGTCGGATTCATAAACGTTTTTTGGTCTGTGTTTGGTGCGTCAGGTGCGCACGTTCTCAGGTCAGCCCCGAGGCTGTCTTACCAGGGCTGAAATGTGCGTATGTCTTTAGAATGCTTTATTCTTCATGCCAAAATCAATTACAACAGTGGCAAACCTCAAATAAAATATATATGTGACCAACATTTGTCAACACATATATATAAAAAATAAAAAATAAATGTCAAACGATGTATTGCTTGTAGCCTATGCATAATATAGACATGATGTAGATTCCACCGCTTTTTATTTATTTTCTAGGCTATCAGTTCCATTTAGAGCTGAATTATATAGGTCCCTCAGTGTGTTTGCCAGCGGGCCATCTGAGCCAAAGTGTCACGTAATAATGAAAATAGGCTATCATGCCTTAATGAAACTGCGGAGGGACTGACGCACCAGTGTCCGTGCCGCGGTATTAATTTGTAGGCTAATAGCCTACTGTAGGCTACTCTACTGTATATTGATCACATGAACGCCACACACAACAGCCTAATAAATGTTACCATCTGATGAGGAAACTAGTGATGAAAGCTGTGTCCAGAAGATCCATTCCCCATTCAGACGTAGGACAGTGATATATTAATCAAAAAATAACTAATTTAATCAATAAGTAATCAATAAGCTCTAGTCCATAATCGAATATAGCAGCGTTCCACTTGTATGCCCTGGATTTATTTTCAACATCATCTTTTTACCTAGTAAACGTGAGCAATGTTATATCCTTTCCAGGTTATTAGTCTATTATTTGCTGGCGGGGTTAAACCTTTACACATTACGTTCAGCTGATCCATTGTGCAATAGTGGGACTCGCTTCCAGACAGATCAGAATGATGTTCAAGTTCTCTGTCAGTGTCAAGGCAATGCGCCCGACAGCTGTAAATTTGGACGAGAAGTTAAACTTCTGCAACTCCGGTGTTGCCAGATTTTGTGAGAGAAATAAGCAACCAGGTCTATGAAAATAAGCCCAAAAGAAGCAACTGGCATTTAGGCCATTTAAGCACTTTAATTAAACCGTTGTGAGCTTGTAGATCTGCTATATTTAAAAATAAAATCTTGTAATAAAATGTGGAATATTTGGAAGATTTTTTAAACATTCTAACAACACAAATCTGCCTCCAGCTGGCACAAAACATTTTCAGATGGGGCTTATAGGGATAAATTAGCCTACATATTAACTTGGGGGTCCACGACATAAAAATATTTGAGAACCACCGGTTAAAACAATTGAACAATTGTGAAGCAAGCCCAAATAACCAACTACACTTTAGAAGCAAGCCCAAAAAACCGCACCCCACTCTGTTACCAATATTTAAAAGCAACTTTACAGAAACATAAGCGCAAATTCGCTTATAATAAGCGGACATGGCAACACTGTGCCGTAAAGTGACGTTAAAGTTGGATGCTGTTGGATGCAGACTTCGAGATTAATCAGCTCCTACACCTGGTCATACGCACGTCTCTGTGATATACGAACCCCTTTGGGAATTGCACGTCCGTTTGTGACTACCAAAATACGAACTCCTTTACGAACTTTATTTACCCCATATTTACGACCCTCGTTATGAATCGGGGCCATTATCTTTATAGTCAAGTGATCAAGACGGATCCGTCCGATTTTTTATATTACATCCTGATTGGCGAATTCCAAACATTGCTGCCCCACAATAACCTACCTGACCTGGCGGAGACCTGTGGTCCGAGGAGCACTTTTTTTGGTTCCCCACCTACACCAACACCTCACACCCCTGATTCCACCATTCCCCTCCCCCCACCCCACCCCCATGATTGTGCTGTCAGTAAATCACAGAAGTGGAAGTGGATTACTATCCCAACATCACCCTCCCTGGATCCTATACTGTATGTCACCATCCTATTCCCCCCAACACCTCGTAAAGCAAGGAAGAGTGATTTTAACGGGAAAAAACAACATGGACTGACAGAGGGGTGGGGTTGGATGCATGCAGAGCAGAGGTAGTTACCGGAGTTCAGAGGAGACGTTAAATAAACGTAATACATGCTCATTATGTTGTTTAACTATAACTTTATTGCCATTCTATTAATCTACACTTTGTTTAAATATCTAACAAGTTAAACTCAATTATATTGAAAAGTTGCTAGGGGCAATCTGTGTTTTACACAGGCCTAAAGAGTTGAAGTGTATAATGATTTGATCTTTTAAGTAAGAGTCTGTTTACTGGCAAGAGTAGCTGTGGTAGCAGCAGTGTCAGCGAAGATTAAACCAGCAAGGAAGTTGCTAGGGTGGGAGCCACCCAAGCGAGTGCATGTGACAGATACATAAAAGAAAAACAAAACTTTTCCACGGATATGGATGGACAAGTGATGTCCAGGACACACATTGATGGCCCCTGACTTAAATGACCTGTAGCATCTGGTTATGTAATAATACACACACACACACACACACACACACACACACACACACACACACACACACACACGCGCGCGCGCGCGCGCGCACGCGCGCGCGCGCACGCACGCACGCACACGCACGCACACACACACACACACACACACACACACACACACACACACACACACACACACACACACACACACACACACACACACACACACACACACACACACACACACACACACACACACAGGCTACTTAGTAAATGCAGTTTCAAGTCAATGCTGAGGCCTCCCAGTTCATTTGTGGTTCTCCACTGGTTCCACACCGTGACCAGGAATGCAGTGTTGTTCAAGTAAATGTTCTGTACACACTCAAACATTTTAAGGAAAACCTCATCGATTTTCAAATAGCTAAGCTTTCAGAACACATACTGCACACAATGAAATGTTGACCTTGAACTCAGAACAAAAAAATACTATACTAAAAGAAGTGCTCTTCGGAGCACAGGTCTCCGCCAGGTCAGGTAGGTTATTATGGGCCAGCAATGTTTGGAATTCGCCAATCAGGATGGAATATGAAAAATCGGAGGGATCCGTCTTGATCACTTGACTATAGAGATAATGTGTACCGATTTGTGTGATGTTTGGACAAAATGTGTTTTGCAAAAATCGGCCTCCTGGTGGCACTATAATAGGGCAATGTTAAAAGGGTGGCATTTGTTCCTCAACGTAGTGCAGGGCAAAGGTAACCTTGGCCTCTAGGGAGTGCGCATACAATGTTTTACACAGATCGGTTCAGTTTAGGTAAAAACACGAATCGGCCTGTTATAGCGCCACCATGGGGCTGGTTTGAAGATTTTCAAGTGGCATTTCTTCCTTGGCCTAGTGGAAATGTGCTTGCAAAATTTCACGGAAATCGCACGCCTTGTTCATGATTTGAGGTATTTTGTTCAAGACGGAGCACTACTGCAAACTTTGGAAACCATTTTTTTTTTCAATTAATTGCAGTCGTGTTCTGCTGTCGAAACCATTCTTAGCCAATCAGGATGTAATATGAAAAATCTAGAAGCCCTGTTTCGTTTAAAGACTATAGAGATGTGTACCTCAACAAAAAATTGTTTTGCAAAAATCAAGCGTGAAAATGTGAACATTTTGGGTCAGAGGTTCTGCTCTGGCTTCCAGGGAATGTGTGCGCAGTTTCTTTGCCATCAAGCCAACGGTGCCAGAGATTAGCTGTCCACAGACAGAATGACGGACACGCGCACACACGGCCTGGGCGAGACAAAAAGTGAAATGGGACATCATGCATGAGTACTTTTACTTTAAGTATAAGTATATTCTGTTACTAAAGTATAATTGTGAATACAGGACTTTTACTTCATAACAGATAATAGTAATAGAGTATTTCTAATATAAGTACAAATACATTGGAGCGCTTCTTTCACCACTGTGCACAAGCTGCAGTGAGGTTATACAGTAGGTCCTGGTTGGCAAAGCAACATTATGTAGCCAAATAGCTGCTTATCTGCATTAACGGATGTCCTGTCAGTTGAGAACCTCAAGGATGTGAGATTTTGATTAACAATTCCAGGAAACCCAGCCTAGAAAGCACTTTGTCAGGGCAGCTGGCAGCAAGCAGTATGCAGTGAAGTATCTCTTGATCATGTTTTCTCAGAGAGATGGTAAATGGTGCATTTATATAGCGCTTTTATCCAAAGCGAGAGAGAGAGAGAGAGAGAGAGAGAGAGAGAGAGAGAGAGAGAGAGAGAGAGAGAGAGAGAGAGAGAGAGAAAGAGAGAGAGAGAGAGAGAGAGAGAGAGAGAGAGAGAGAGAGAGAGAGAGAGAGAGACCAAAACAATTCATCTATTACTAAATGGTGCATTTACATATACATGTGCATTACATTCACCCATTCATACATACATTCAAACACTGACGGCAGAGGAAACCTTGCTGCAACCCACGGGAGCAGTTAGGGCAGGGCAACTCAACTTAAGCTGGCTCAGGGGCCACTCTGTAAAATACCATTTTTGGACGTTTACAAATAAATTTTGTAACATACTACATGACTAGTCTAAATATTAAGCAGGGGTGCAATGCTCACTGGACGGCCTTGCACGCCGTGCCGGAACCTATTTGACCACACGCAGGCACACGCATAGATTTAAAACTACTTTAAATTCGCACCTCAACAAAGTTTTCAAAGGCTACCGACTCACACCTAGCGAATTAACATAGGAATAAGCCTAGATGCATATCAATTGTCCATTGTGTGACTTGCAGTGTAGGTGTTAAGCGACGTGCGTGTCACGTCATTGAAATAGAGTGCAAGAACATACCAAATGAGCATTGCATGCCTGAAATGAAGGAAACACACAGTAAAAAGGCACATTTCCAAACAAGGCCAAAACCTCATTGAACAAAAAAATTGTCATGGGATGATTAATGATGAAGTTAAAACATGTGGCTTTATTCACAAAATGTGAAGAGAACAAAATGAACAGATTGATGTTCCAATAAATCAGAGGACAATTATCAGAGGTGAATAAGTAAGTGGTAAGTGGTTAATACGCAGCTGAAATTAGTAAGTAAGTAAATGGTTAATACGCAACTGAAATTAGGCCATATCACACTCTCTTGGAAAAAACACTAAAATACCTACAATCAAACAATCAAAATAACATTTTGGAAACAAAACTCACGTGTTCCTATTGTTTTTTTTGTTTTGCTTCAAGCTCCCTCCATATAAAATGATTAAATTCCTAATTAAACAGGCTTCACAAAATATGAACACAACAATAGGAACAAATTGTAACAAGTGTATTGATTCAGAAAAGGGCAATATACTTGAAATTAGTTATTTCTTCTTTAGAAACAAATACATTAAAACAAATAGAAAAATCATACCATGTCACTTTCCGTACAGCTGAATCTCACCACAGTTTGTTGCCCACTTACAATGAGAATGTTGTCTTTTCTTACATTGCTCCCAGGTGGAAAAGCTGAACTTATACTGTGACAGGTTTCATGGTGAACATTTGCACGTTTAGAAATGGCAATTGCTTTCTGGCAAATTATTCCTCACATGTTTACGTGTTCATCACTAATCTTCCATTTCGGCTTGGCCATATTGTTGACAGACGGCTGCTTCTTTGTGCGTGCTGTAACCCGTTTTGTTGCACACCGAACATGAGTCGATCTACAAGTCCACAACACGTCCCGGATGCAACTTTTGTGGACTTGTAAATCGTCTGTGTTTGCAGCGGGATACTGTCGTACAATGAAGTTTAAATCAGCGTAACGTCAACAAAATACGCCCACTTCTGGTCAGTAAGTCAGACATCGATCAGCTCAATCGCATACTTATGATCACTCTCTTGTGGTTAGTAAAGTTACAAATGGTTGAGTAGCAGAGTTAGGGGTTCAGTGTCTTGCTCAAGGACACTTTGGCACTAAGAGAGAAGCCGGGGATAGAACCGGGCACCTTCCGATTCCCAAGCGGCCGCTCTGCCTCCTGTCCTGAGCCTCTTTTGTCAGAAAAATGTAATAAAAGTGATATAATAAAATTCAACAAATACATTGGATTATGCAACAATAAGTACAACTAGTAGTATCAATATTAGTAATAATAATAATACAAACATAATAATATTATTATTATTATTATTATTATTATTATTATTATTATTATTATTATTATTATTATTATCATTACAAAGTGTGTGTGTGTGTGTGTGTGTGTGTGTGTGTGTGTGTGTGTGTGTGTGTGTGTGTGTGTGTGTGTGTGTGTGTGTGTGTGTGTGTGTGTGTGTGTGTGTGTGTGTGTGTGTGTGCGTGTTTATATGTCCTTCACTAGGACATAGCAGCTGTGTGGCTGTGTGAGAGCACCCTCTACTGGTTCTGATGAATATTGACTATTACTAAATGAGAAAATACAATTCCTACAGAAACAGTGCGTGTCACTGTGTTGGTAGCCATATCGTAGTAGTTCAGAATGTGTGTAGTGATAATGTTAAGAGCAGTGCTGGAATGCAAATAAGTACATTTACTAAGTACTGTTTAATTTAAGTACAGTTTTAAGGTACTTTTACTTTACTTGACTATATCCATCATTCATAGTGCTGCTCGACAACCACATCTCAGAGGCAAACATTGTACTTTGTACGTTTTACTCCACAACAATTATTTGAAGCAATTATTTGAAGCACCCTTATCGCCAGGTGCCATACCCCCTTGCAGCCCCACCCCCAGGAGGTTGAGAATGAACTGATATTGATGCAAAATAAATATGTGACATGAAATTCATGAATGAATGAATGTTTAGCTCATTGCTTTTCTCTCTCTCTCTCTCTCTCTCTCTCTCTCTCTCTCTCTCTCTCTCTCTCTCTCTCTCTCTCTCTCTCTCTCTCTCTCTCTCTCTCTCTCTCTCTCTCTCTCTCTCTCTCTCTCTCTCTCTCTCTCTCTCTCTCTCTCTCTCTCTCTCTCTCTGCACCACCCCCACCCCACCCCAGTGCTACTATTTGAACTGTGACAGTTTCAGAGAACGTAAATGTCAGTTTAATCAGAAGTCTACTACTGTGACTTAGATCATCATCAACCCTCCACCACAAATCCCATTCACATACACTCTATTTTACACTACTGTGTCCCAGTCCACTTTACACTGACAGCAAAAAAATAACATATTAAGACAGTAGCTTAAAGTACATAAAACAATAATATAACACAATACACATATAGGCCTACAGTCCATGCAATAACATTTAATCAAACTAAAGGTGGCCCGGATATCTAGATTTCGGGCCGCTATGTGGCCCTCACACCTTCGTCGCACCACCGATCTGACTGATATGCCCATATATGGATATCTCTGTATCTGTCAGTCCTTGTCCCTTTTATGCCCATATATGGAGATCCCTGATAGGGCCAGTTATCACTTGTAATGATTTGTTTAATTTATTTTAATTACAGTGGACTAATGTTTTGTTTTTCTTGTTGTTATTTCAACTCTAGTTTTAGTTAACTGTAATATCCTTGGTCATGAGAAACAAACCTATAGTTTGATCTAGTTTAGGTCACACAACTCAGCAGTGAGTCCAATACACCAACACTCAAATCCAGCATAGAGGGGCTGTGTGAATGTGGTCTGGACTCTGTGGATGAGAGACATGGTGTGAGAGACTCTGTAGAAGGACAGAGTACCTGCACTGTGATCCAGGTACACTCCTACTCTGGAGGACACACAACCAGACAAGATTTCAGTTCCTATGTTGCTGTGTTTTAAAGTGGAAAAGAAATCTCCGGTCCTAAACCCTAAAGACCAAGATTCATCATTGTGTCCAAATTTACTTTTATTAAATACTGTCCTGCTGATATCTTTATATGAGACTGCTATTTCAACCTCTTCTCCACTCCACTCTACCTCCCAGTAACATCGTCCAGTCAGACCCTCTTTACTCAGAACCTGACGCCATTCAGTGAATCTCTCTGGGTGATCAGGATATGATTCTAGATTGTTCATCGATGCTATTTTTCTGTTTCCTTTTGAGAGAGATAGATCTTCATGTGCTGTGTTTGGATCGAGTGTGATTGGACATGAATACTGTAAGAACTCAACTCTGGTCTTGGGTCCTGGTGGTGTTGACAGTGAAACATCCACTCTGAGAATGTCATCTAGTTTGTCCCTCGCCTTTGAGACAGCCTCAATCACATCTTCAAAGTATCTCAGAGGACGGGCATTGCTGCTGACTGGTGTGTAGATTCACTGATCCTTGAGAGGGAGGCGTGTTCCGCACGTTTTCTCTGCTCTTCAGCACGACTCACTTCACGTTTCTGCTGGTCTCTGATCAACTCCCTCACCTCAGATCGTCTTCTCTCAATGGAAGAGAGGATATCAGTAAAGACGGTGTCACTGTCATCCACTGCTCTTTCAGCACAGTGATTGATGGACTCCACCTCTTGGTGAAGCTCCTTCACGTCCTCTTTCTCCTGGAAACTGTGCTGGATGTTCTGTTGACTCGTATTAAGTTCTTTCTGTCTCTCAATACTTTCTGCTGCAGCTGAGATTATATCACAACCTTTTTGTTCTTCCATTGAGCACAGATAACAGATACACTGCTCGTCAATACGGCAGAGAAGCTTCCTTACCTCGTTGTGACGAGAGCAGATCTCTCCTGAAGCTTCCTGGAGGGTTTGACCAGCTTGTGTTTCTTAAAGGCAGGAGACTGATAGTGAGGCTGGAGGTGAGTGTCACAGTAAGATACCAGACACTGAAGACAAGTTTTGACAGCTTTCAGTTTTCTCCCAATGCAGGAATCACAGGCTACATCTCCAGCATGGCAGTGATCAGTAGGAAGAACTCTGAGTTCTGTCCTCTTCAGGCTCTTCACCACCTCAGCCAACATGGTGTTTTTCTTCAGAACAGGTCTTGGGATGAACGTCTGTCTGCACTGTGGACAGCTGTGTCTCCTGTAATCATCCAGATTCCAGTTTTCTTCAATACATAAACTGCAGTAGTTGTGTCCACAGGGAACAGTCACTGGATCCTTCAGTAGATCCAGACAGATAGAACAGCAGAGCGTGTCCTGGTCCAGTTGAACTATTCGTTGTGCCATTTTACAGCTGTATGTCTGAAAAACAGATTGAGGTTGTGTCAGCTTCATGTCCTCAGACATCACAAAATACACATCAATTAAAACCCTGATCAACACTTAAAGACAAGAGACAATCTGAAACTATTTCTGTCTGTCTGTCTGTCTGTCTGTCTGTCTGTCTGTCTGTCTGTCTGTCTGTCTGTCTGTCTGTCTGTCTGTCTGTCTGTCTGTCTGTCTGTCTGTCTGTCTGTCTGTCTGTCTGTCTGTCTGTCTGTCTGTCTGTCTCTCTCTCTCTCTCTCTCTCTCTCTCTCTCTCTCTCTCTCTCTCTCTCTCTCTCTCTCTCTCTCTCTCTCTCTCTCTCTCTCTCTCACACACACACACACACACACACACACACACACACACACGCGACCACGCCCTATATGTGCATAAAATAACGGCATTCTGAGATTGAATGTGAACGCTGGGGTGTGGCAATTGCCATTCCATGGGACACCAAATGTCGCTGAAACGAAAAAACGAATCAGTAGACTTAAGGTCCTTTCACACAGCAAGCGGCCAACGCGCCTATGTAATTCATTTTCAATGAGAGGTGGGCGATTATTTGGGACGCACGGAGAAGTTGAGGGGCGGTGAGGCAGGCGGGCGCGGCCCTGTGAAATTCTCGCGCGTGCTCGTTTGTGCACGCGCGGGCGGCAAGAGCTGGATTGTGGTGAGATTTTCTTTTTCACAACACCGCGCAGGAGGAAAAAAACAACAATGACCGCGGCGCGATCACCGCTGATCCGAGCGGTAGCCTACCGCCCGTGTGAACCGCTTGCCGTGTGTTACGACCTTAACACTTAAAATATTATAATGCCTATCAGCTTGGCCCCAGAGATGCAATACTTAAAAGTTGTTAAAAAGAGTAAAAACACTCAAAATACTTTAAAGTAAATAAAGTGAGTAAAATACGTAATAGTACTTAAATTCAGTAAAAGTACTTAATAGTACTTAAAATGACTTTTAATTAACAATATGGAGTACAAATTTTTTAAAGTAATTAAACTAGGTAAAAAGTAAGAAAATGTAAGTATAACTACTTAAAAGTTCATGAAATCATTACAAATACTTCAAAGTAACTACATAAATCTAATCTGCACACATACTGTCTGCGGCACTACAGCAGTTTCTAACATTTCGAATGGCCATAACTTGGTGACCATCATTGCTCTAATCAGCGCAAATACAGTAGTACCGCCTCAATACCAGCACCCACAGATCAAATAGAGTAGTACCGTCTGAATACCAGCACCCACACATCAAATAGAGTAGTAACGCCTGAATACAATCGCCTACACATAAAATACAGTAGTACCGCCTCAATACTAGCGCACACACATCAAATAGAGTACCGCCTGCATGCCAGCGCCCACACATCAAATGCATTATTACCGCCTGAATGTCAGCACACTCTCATCAAACAGAGTAGGCACCGCTTACTCACACTGGGTGTGATATCTTCATAATAATTGATCCTCACTAATGGTCATTATAAGATGGCACCATTTCTGTCTACTCACTCTGTGTCTCAGAGTGAGTAGACTGAGTGACATCACTTTTTTCTCTGACTTTTCTCTCTCTCTCTCTCTCTCTCTCTCTCTCTCTCTCTCTCTCTCTCTCACTTTTTGGGGTGGTCTTTTTGTGGGTGTCCCTCGTGCCATTTCACACCTGAAATGTAGTATGTTGGATGTCTTATGCTAATGGGACAAGATGTTCCACAATAACTTGGCCCATGTCATTACTGCCATTACCCTCTTCTCTGCCTCCTGCATTGGATACAGGATAGGTCGGCACTATATGATATGGGCACCTCGATGTAAAATTGGCTATTTTGTCCAAATTTAAAAAATATATATATTTAAAAAATGGTCTTAAGTAATGTAAAGTATACATGATGTGAATATGCATGGTACATCATTATCAGACTTCATTTTATCCTTCAACTTCTTGTTTATGCCCCAAAATGACTGGATATACATGTAGAAATATTAGACCTTAATTGCCGAATGTTTAAGCATGTTCTAATCATGTACACTTTACTTTAAAACATTTTCCAGATATTTTATTTGTTAACATGTTGGACAAAATAGCCAATTTTACATTGAGGTGCCTAGATGTCCCTAGTGCCCAGCTATCCTGTTATCCCTGCATCATACCACAAACAGCCTAACACGTTAACTTTAAGATGAGGGCAAAGTAACTCATTTCATTTGACAGCTTCAGTCCATGTGGGACTTTCATCAGTGCAAATTGCAGTAAAATAAGCAATACATTCTCATAACCAAATGTAAATAATTAACATTTCTCTATGTAGCCTATTGGCCATCATTCCCATTTTCATTCTTAAATAGGCCTACTAATGATGAAATAAAACAGATAAGGCAGGTGAAGATCAAAATGTACTACAATATGTACCTGAAAACATTTGAGGTGAGAAACAGCTAATGCAGTAACATGCATACTTCAGCAGTAGCAGACCAGGGAGAAATAATTCTGTAGCTACAGCCATGGGAGCCAGTTTACTTAATTATCACATAGATTAGAAACAGGGGGAAACAATTAACCTGACTCTGTACAAACTAAGCTAACAAAAGCTCATGAAATGGATACATCTCAGTTAGATTGTTTAAGACAATGGATTAATGGAGTGTATGAGGTGTGTCAGACAATGAAGCAATTAAAGTCAAAGGTAATGTGAGTGACCACAGTGAAAATGGTGCAGGAAAAGAGCAAAAACAGAAGGCATGTCATCTGTTGAGAAGGAGCACCGAGGCAAAGGAGGGCAGAACTGGACGAGTATTGTTCATTTACGTCAGTTGAGAGAAAGCGTTTCAACGTGTCCAATAATACTAATAATAACCATAGTAACACTCCACAATCATAATCCATGGAAACCCTTGATCCACAGCCTCACCAATAGACCGCCTCCTCACCTCTGATCAAAGTTAGGCACCTTTGCATCAAGCTATTGTGACACTGCATTCCTTTCAATCCTGTCATGCCCTTCATTAATCACTCATCGTGTACTGTACATAATTATCTGTTTTGACTCTCAAATATTTCCCATTGTTCAATTCGGCACACCTTAGACTTTCTCATCAACATAGCTACCTGTTCACCTTAATGGAAACCACAACTATTAAAGTTGACACACAAAAAACTAGTTTAGCTGGTAGAACTTAATCTATTCCTGTCCTCAAGTATGGCCTTTTGCTCCAGCAATGTAAGATGGAAGCACTGTCTGTACTGATAAGACCAAATTATTGAAATCTCAAACATGGAATATACTTGGACCTAGTCCGGGAGGCTTCGGCTCAAAGCCTGGACAGCAGGGGCGCGGCCACTGCTTTCTGATTCAAATCAACAGCCAATGAAGAAAAGGGGGCGGGATCCACATGCAGTGGGTGTTGCATGTAAATAGGAGCGACAGGAAGCAATTTCCCCTTGAGAAATTGCGGCCGCCATTGTTGTGTACTGCTGTTTGCCTCTCGTCTGACTTTTTAGACGAGTTGCACAGCTCTCAGACCGGTAAGAGGCGTGTCCGCTCAGATTCTGAGCGTAAGTTACATCCCGCCCACAAATACCAGGGCTTTGGCCCGGAAGTTCCTCGCCCCTCCCGTTTGTATGCGAGAGCTGGCGAAAACTTCTGGGAACTCAGATTAACTTGGACCATGCCACATTTAATGCCTGTCTCAGGACTGCCACCTGCCAGTATACAGTGTCAGTGGATAAATTCCCAGTGTCCAAGTTTTCGAAAGTATAGCCATCACTTTAACCCTGACATCCCAATTCCCAATTTTGGGCATGTCATTATAGGCTAAAAAGATAAGAAAATTACTGATCTACAAGCTCACAACATGCTGTGATGTGGTGTGAGCTTGTAGATCGGTTTTCCCCCCCAAATAATTTTTTTTTTTTGGTGGCTTGTTTAAAAATGTGTAGCGCTGTGGAATAGAGTAGACAATTATGGCACACCAGGAGTCCATTTATAATAATGGACTCCTGATGTGCCATAATATTTAGGGCTAGACCTATGTGATTCTGGCAATATTACCTTTTTTCCCTTTAATTTAGAGTAGCCAATACTTTTGACCCCTTTTTCTCCCCAATGTAGTCTTTACGCCAATTGATTCCTCCCCACACACATTTCTGTGTTGTCACTGCTGTCCAATCCTACTGACTCACCTGCCAGTGAGGAGCCCCCACCAGGAGGACGTAGAGCCTTCGTCCTACTCCTCCCGCCCAACACTCCCCGCCGACAGGTGCCGCCCCAGCCCGTAGGAGTACAGGGTTCGCGTCAATATGCCGACGGCTCATTATTCCGACGGTCACTAACCCTATACCAAACCTAAACCCTAACCGCACGCGGAAGCCAGGTACATGCAATGACCGATATCACCCTCCCCGCCCAGCTTACATCCTCCGAACACGGGCCAATTGTGTTCGTGTAGACGCTCGACAAAGCCGAAAAGCAACACAGCAGTGTGGGTGGGTGTGTGTGTGTACGTGTGTGCAACCATGCGTTTGTGTGTGTATTAGCCTATAACAGAGGCAGAGACAGCATCTTGTTGTCATCACCTCTTCAGGGAGAATGTCACCACAGTGGGCCAACGTGACAATATATTTATGAACCAGGAAATAATGTGGGTTTGCTAGATTAGATCAGACTCAGGGCTCTATTCAGAGCCAGATTTGAACAAACCACTAATTAGGGATGAAGGACTAGGCAAGAGGCGTTTCCCCGCAAAATTCGGTATTCTATGGCACCCCCGTGACCCGCCAAACACCTGAGCTACCCGTTACATTATGCATAGGTGTGGTTTGGGCGTTACACAAATCAAACCAATCAGTGTGCCAGGTGCCATTGCCTTTAAGAGCAGGCTGCGTAACCCACAACACGCAATCCCACAATGGAGGAGGAAGTGCAGCCCTCACTTGGGCGTGCTCCGCGTTTTAGGGACGATGAGGTGAAAGCGCTCGTGCATGAGGTCAAGGCAAGGCAGGTGCTGATCTTCGGGTCCTCACATCATTCTACAAAAAGGGACGAGGCAAGGCAGGCGTGGGTTGATGTAGCGGCGGCGGTGTCGGCCTTTTCTGGCATCACTAGAAGTGTGGAGCAAGTGAAGAAAAGGTTCGACACCACCAAAAGAACGGGGAAAAAAAAGGTTGGTTGCATATGTGTAATTTCGCGATTAATCCATTGGGATTTCCCCTTGATTTTATCATACTGCTGTACCTTGAAATTGTCAATAAAATATTCCCTCAATCACTCCAAGGCCGCCGCTAACAGACGGGAACTGCTGGCCACAGGGGGAGGACCAAGCACGGTGGAGGTCCTCACTCCCTCGGAAGACCTCGCCGCCTCCACTCTCTTCCCCGAGAGTATATATGGCATCGGCGGACCAGTGGAGGTTGGCGGGGCAGAGGGAGGTAATTCAATAATTTTGCCAATTGCACCTGGTTTTGTGAAGGTCTATTTCTTGGGAGTAAGACCATGCTTAATGTGCAGACATGGATGGTCAGAAACGACACACTTGCGTTCATTAGACACACAATCATCGGACATTAGTATGCGCAATCTGAGATTATTATGACCGCCATGTGTGTAGGTAGGCCTATTCCAAACATTAACACCGTCCGTGCAGAGGAGCAGGTGTTTCTGAATTACTTACTTAATTCCAACGAAAAGTAAAAGAAGTGGGCAGCACCATGTCTAACCCAAACGAAAAAATATCAAACAATTGTTCTAGATAATAATCACAGGATAAAAATCCACAAATGATTGTTTATTAATTAAATCCGGCCATAAATGGACGTCAAACCCTCAATTTCTGCCAATGTAGCGTCAACTTTAATAATCAACAGTAGGCCTACTTCCTCCACAAAGTTAACCCCAAAAATGAAACTGATCCAAGTTCTACAGTCAGCGCAAATACTCTAAATTTGAAGGGAAATCTCACCAAAAGAAAACGTGGAGATCAAGAGATTAAACACTACAAGGTCCTTACACCCCGGGCCGATTTCTTTCATGCGAACAATACGTTTTTTTTAATAACCTTTATAAAGTCAATGCAAGCTTACATGGAGCGCAAAAGCGTCTTTTAATTATTCGGAACGAGTCCGAATTTTGCGTATATTCGCCGATCGCCTTAAACCAATTCACTTCTAATTAATGTGGAGGCTGCTGGATAATATAACATTTTAGGCCTATTTCAAAATTACATTTCAAACATGTGACATCGACTGGCAAGTATAGGCTAGTTTAACAATTACCAAGGGGGAAAGAATGAAGCATAACAAATGTTCCAACAAAATGATAATTTATTAAAAATCTAAACAAATGAGTGCAGTTGGCCTAAATGTCAATTATTCCCACAGATGAGCCACTCGAGGAGGAGACACAGGGGGGAGAGCGAGCCGAGGATCCTGGTGAAGGATCTTCAGGGGTTCCAGCAGGCCGAAGGTCGTCGGGGGTTCCAGCAGGCCGGGCCCAGAGGAGACCCCGCCCCCGCCGATTCAGAAATGTGGTAAGACCAGAGGACCACCCAATTCTCGCGATCCAGCAGGCAGGGTTCCGCATGCTGGACCGGGAATTGGGTGGTCTTCGGCGGGGTCTCTTCAGCCTTAACAGGCAGATGGTCAGCCAGGGGCGGCTCATGAGGGAGGGAGTTGCAGCGCTCCAGCAGGGAGTTGCTGTCCTTCAGCGGAGCGCTGCAGCTCTGGAGTCGCTCTCTGTGCTGGGGCCTCCGGCGGCCCGATCCGGACCAGCTGCTGCTGCTCCTCCACCACCACCACCACCACCACCACCAGCTCGCTCTCCTCCCAACACCAGAGCGGCCCACCATCCAGCAGCTCCTCCTCCTCCCTCCCGTGGCCGGCGGTCCCGTGGTGGCTCACGCCTGCGAGTGAGGGGAGGAAGAAAGTGAATGAACAAAGAATGATGTGAGGACCCGAAGATCCTCACCTGCCTTGCCTTGACCTCATGCACGAGCGTTTTTAATTTAATTAATTTTGTTTCCAGGATGTTTTATGGCCTTTTTTTTTTAAACAGTTATAGAAGGCCTGTTTTTGTTTTCTTGTAGTATTATTGTTATTATTGTTTATTTATTATTATGTGAAATATATATATATGAAAAATATGAAATAAAAAAAGTATTTAAGACTGAAAACATGTACTGTACTTTACTGTACCATTTTGATGCATTTACACTTAGTATTTCCGATAGCCTACTTTTATTCTACTACATCTCAGAGGCAAATGTTGTGCTTTACTCCACTACAATTATTGGAAAATGTGTCTTACTAGTTACTGTGACGATTTAGATCAGGGGTCTTCAACAGGGGGTCCTCCAAATGTTTGTGATATATATATATATTTTTTACCTTAACCACTTGAACCCTAACATCTCATTTATGAGGAGAACTTAAGCCAAAAATAGCAGATGTACGAGCTTGTAGATCTGCTATTTTCAAATTAGTTGCAACATGTTCAAACTTGCGAAATGGGCCATAATTACTTTTGGTACTTTAAGTTGGCCTATATTTGGATGCCAATACTTTTGTACTTTTACTAAAGTACTTTTTTAATAGTACAAAATGTGTAGCCTACTTTTTCCACTGCTGGTTCCAACTCCCTCACCCATCTGAAATGAAGCGTACAAACATTTTAGAAAATATGTACAGCCAAAGAAATGCCTACATTGACTGCAACCATTTCCATGTTTTGTTTAGTAAGCGACATGGAGTATAATAAAAGCGCTATATAAATTGCATGTATTAGGCTACTGATTGATTGCACAAATTACTTACGAGGCAGGCTGCAGATGACATGATGACTAGCGGAGTCGCAGCTCCGCTGCCAGCTGGTCCCTCACTGCCCGTGCTTGTGGTGGCACATTTGCTTCTAAATTTGGATTGGGCAGCATCTGCACCTCAGCTTGCCGTCTTCTATAGTCCGCTAATCTACCCTCGTCGAAGTCCAGCACCATTCCATGTTGTTTGGCAATGTTGTGCAACACACAGCATACCACTACGAAACGTGCTACCTTCTGAGGACCATACTGCAAGACTCCACCCGACTTGTCCATGCAGCGGTAGCGCATTTTGAGCTGGCCAAAGACCCGCTCAATGACAATACGTGCGCGTGAGTGTTTTCTATTAAAAGAACACTCACGCACACTTGTCGGCGCTAAGTATGCCACCATGCACCACGTCTTTAATGGATAGCCATTGTCACCCAACAGCCAACCATCTAGAGGGGGGTTCCTCGGAGTCTGGAAGACTGCTGGGATGACGGACTGTTCCATTATAAAGGCGTCGTGACTACCTCCAGGATGATTTGCGTATACATTTAAGATGTTTTCATCTGCATCGCAAATCACCTGGACGTTAATGGAATGGGTTCCCTTACGGTTCACATAAGCGCCACTGTTCAGCCTCGGAGCCCGAATTAGAACATGTGTGCAATCCACTGCGCCGAGAACCCTAGGGAACCCATATTTTGCCAAAAAAGCCTGCTTGCCCCGGCGCTGTCTCTCGGGTGTCACAGGGATGCCAGTGATGTACCTACCTGCATGTCGGACTATGGCATTCGTGACGGCAGTTATAGCCCTGCTTACGGAGGGTTGGCTGATTCCTCCAGCCAAGACCAGTGGATTTTGAAAAGTGCCACTGGCATAGAAGCAAAGTGCCACAGTAACTTTCACAGCAATAGGCAAGTGGGGACCAAAGCCAGGGCCAGCGGGCTCTAGGTCATCTGCAATTAAGTGACATAGTTCTGTCACTGCCCCACGGGTGAGGCGCAGGAACGTCACGCTTTCTCGTTCTGTGGAAAATAAAAATGTTATTGCCAACGACTTTATCACTATAAAAACGGCAAAATGTATTGATTAAAAAAAAAAAAAAAAATACCAGTCAGGTTGAGGTAGGAGACTCGCTGGCGCGGGACTCGTTCTGGTGGAACAACCAGCATTCCATCAAGCCGATTCAGCAGAATCTCTGCCATGATCCCAATATTTATTTATATATAAATTGTAAATTTATATATTTACAATTTATAAATTGTAAATATTGGGATTTACAGACAGAAAAATTGTCTGTCTGTCTGTCTGTCTGTCTGTCTGTCTGTCTGTCTGTCTGTCTGTCTGTCTTTCTTTCTCTCTCTCGCGCTGATCTCAATTGTTTGCTTGTCTGTCTGGGGTCATGAGGGTTCACAGCCGCAGATCATCTGACTTTTATATGCGAGGAATGGAGGTGGAGCCCTTGTGCGCGTCCACATGTGTCCAAGTGGACGCGCGTTGAAGCCGCCTGGGCGCGCTCTTGTAAACGACTAAATGGACGGCGGGTGGTATTAGATTCCACTATGCCCCCCCCGAAACCCGTACCCATGTGTGTCTGTAGAATTGCAATGTGGGGGATATAGCAACAACACGCCCACGGACACACCTCCACGCGCAAATAACGGCGTCGGCATAATGGTGACGGGTAGAGCAGGTGCTAGAATAACCTATTGGGGCGGCGCAGGTCCATTATCCCGATTTAACGGGGAATTTTTGGCCGGAGAATGGGGCCCTAAATGCCCCTTACTATCCACAAGGGACATTCTTTTGCTCGGGTTAGTACAGAGCAGGAAACAATGTGAGGGAGTTGTCGTGGCAGTTTGCCAGGTCTCATCGTTTCTTTGGATGTGTTTTCTTTCCTCATATTAGTACACATCAATTGAAACTATGCCATCATGCATCATGCAAATCGGTTCACATAAGTCAAGTGATCAAGACATATCCCTCCAATTTTTCATATTCCATCCTGATTGCCGAATTCCGAACATTGCTGGCCCATAATAACCGTATACCTGACCTGTGCTCTGAGGAGCACGTGCATTTTTTCTAGTTTTAGTTATTATTATTTTGATGCTTCCACCATCTGCTGTCATTGAGTAGACTAGAAAAATAATGACACCAGCCAGCTGTGCTTAATGGTTGACATTGACAAGAGTGGATGACGGTGAGACAGGGGAGGGGGAAGCGTTTTTCTTTACCGCAGCCTCTTTGTTAATATGCTTATGTGACGTTGAAATAAAAATATAACTGACCGATGCAATCTCTGCGAAGATTTGTAAACAACTAGGGACACGAGTAATAGCCTACTATGGCCTACACCCCCTGACCAAGAACAGTGGCTTTAATTTTTAACTGTTGGAAAATTTAAGCCACGATATAGTTGAACAAGAGGATAAAAAATCACCACGGAACGACAAGCGCAGGGGACGATCCGTTGATCATCATTTCATTATAGATTTATAAACAGTCTATTAAGCTACTATTGAGTGTACTACAATATCCCCCTCTCTCTCTCGAAAGCAATTGAATGGACTTGCTAGTGTGTTGAAAAGCTTTTTTTTTGCGGGTCGCGGGACAGGCCGGGTCATTGATTTATTTGTATTTTTTTGCGGGCCGGGTTGGGCTCCCGTGAAGGGTGTGTGGAGCATTGTCCAGGGTGTTTTAGGGAAGGGAGAAGAGTCTAGGACGTGTGGAGCGTTGTCCAGTCTCTCTCTCTCCTTTTTATAGATTTATTGATACAAGTACAAAGGCTTCTCTTTCAGCATGCTAAGAAAGGATGTAGTTTCTATTAGCTTGGAATTCCCATCGATGATGTCACTGCTAGGCAGGTTTCTGAACTGTCCACAGCCCACCAATGAGACACAGAGTGAGTCAGAAATGGCGTCATGTCATCTCATAATGAGCTTTAGTGAGGACCAATTATGCGAATATAAGGCTGAAAATGAGTGAAGTGGTCCTTTAAGCACAGATAACAGATACACTGCTGATCAGTAGGACAGAAAAGCTTCCTCACCTCGTCCTGACGAGAGCAGATGTTGTCCCGAAACAACAAGCTCTCCAGCACCTCAGCCAACGTGTTGTTTTTCCTCAGAAGATGATGGACGTCACTGTGGACAGCTGAGCCTCCCTCCTCTCCCTCAGTACACGAACTGCAGAAGTGCTGTTTGGTTTCATTTCCTCACAAATCACATGACATGGGAGGGTTCTGCCTGGTTGTGGTTGTGCCTGCGTTTGTGTGTGCATGAGTGAGTGAGTGAGTGAGTGCGTGCGTGCGTGCGTGCGTGCGTGGGTGCGTGCGCATGCGTGTGTGTGTGTCTGTATGGATAGGAGGAGTGTGTTTAAAGACACATGTCTAGTCATGTTGGTCTAGTGGACTGTGATTCACTGGTTGGAAAAAATATTCCCACAAGTTCAAATATGAGTCAGCAGTTTCCCTCTCGTGTTGAATTGATCAAATAAACCTCAGCTAAAATCCTGATAAGCACTTACATTTAAGAGACACTCTCTCTCTCTCTCTCTCTCTCTCTCTCTCTCTCTCTCTCTCTCGTGAGTGCGCGCACTCACTCAATCACTCACTCACTCACTCACTCACTCATGCACACACAAACGCAGGCACATAACACAACCAGGCAGAACCCTCCCATGTCATGTGATTTGTGAGGAAATGAAACCAAACAGCACTTCTGCAGTTCGTGTACTGAGGGAGAGGAGGGAGGCTCAGCTGTCCACAGTGACGTCCATCATCTTCTGAGGAAAAACAACACGTTGGCTGAGGTGCTGGAGAGCTTGTTGTTTCGGGACAACATCTGCTCTCGTCAGGACGAGGTGAGGAAGCTTTTCTGTCCTACTGATCAGCAGTGTATCTGTTCTCTGTGCTTAAAGGACCACTTAACTCATTTTCAGCCTTATATTCGTATAATTGGTCCCCACTAAAGCTCATTATGAGATGACATGGCGCCATTTCTGACTCACTCTGTGTCTCATTGGTGGGCTGTGGACAGTTCAGAAACCTGCCTACCAATGACATCATCGATGGGAATTCCAAGCTAATAGAAACTACATCCTTTAGTTTCTTAGCATGCTGAAAGAGAAGCCTTTGTACTATTTGATTTTGCTATTTGTCTCATCTGTTTAAGAAAGTAGGTAGCTGATATATTGCACTTTTACCTTAGCGCTAGGTATACTCTTGGTTGCCTGTTTTAACAGAAAATGCACTTAAAGGGGTACTTCACTTTCGGGCCGGGGACACATTTAAAAAAAATATTAAAAATAAATGAAAAAAGTTATGGAAAATTCATGGCCCCCTCACACATTAGTAGGACACTGCGTGTCGTGAGGGGGCCATGAATTTTCCATAACTTTTTTCATTTATTTTTAATATTTTTTTTAAATGTGTCCCCCGGCGGAAAGTGAAGTATCCCTTTAAGACTTCTGGTGATTAGTAGTTTCATTCCCTACCTACTGTATGTTGAATGAACTTATTGTATGTCGCTTTGGATAAAAGCGTCTGCTAAATGACTGTACTGTACTGTACTGTACTGTACTATACTTGTATCAATAAATCTAAAGAAGAAAGAGAGAGAGAGAGAGAGAGAGAGAGAGAGAGAGAGAGAGGGAGGGAGAGAGAGAGAAATTGGGGTTAGGGTTAGAGTTAGAAAAAAAGTTTGAAATCTTATTGGAAATGACTAAACCTGCCTACCGATGAAGTCACTGGTAGGCAGGTTTCTGAACTGTCCACAGCCCTCCCCTGAGACCAGAGTCCTGCAACGGGCCGGGTACCCGCGGATACCCGACGGGTACCCACGTTTGACGGGTGAACTGAAAACGGGTGAAAATTTTACTTTGATAAGATCACGGGGACGGGTACTGAACTAATCGCGGGCGGGTATCATTTTATTGTGAAAATCAGAGACCACTGTTTCCGCCCAAACAACGTCACTTGTGTAACTTAACACAGCACAACTGCATGGAGCACGCTGGTCAGTTATCTTATCTCACAAAAACACATTGAACATCCTGTTAAACCTTCAAATTAAAACCATCTGATGACGTAAACAACGACACATGTGTGCTGCGTAGATGCGCGTTCGCGGCTTAAGCTCGCTCCTCCGTCTTCACTTGATTTCTGTACAAACCTGGCCACTGAATGTAGCGCTGTTGTTGAAGGCTGCTATCTTTTTCAACACACTTTTCAATAGGATTGGACAACGGGTCGTTTATTTGACGGGCGGGGCGGGTCTGGTTCGTATTTTGAAATAATCACGGGTGACGGGTCGGTCTACGGATCTGAGTATTGACGGGCGGGGCGGGCGCGGGTTCTCAAAATTGTACCCGTGCAGGACTCTGCCTGAGATACAGAGTGAGTAGACAGAAATGGTGCCATCTTATAATGAGCATTAGTGAGGATCAATTATTATGAAGATGAGGTTGAAAGTAGGTGAAGTGCTCCTTTAAACATGTTCTGATGTCCTGAAAATGTACCACTTTATTGAAAAGTATGGCAGTAGCCTACATAAAAACAATGCAAAAAGCCCTGGGGGAATTGTTTCCATTGTGGTCCATTGCATTGTACTAAATTATTCTTCATGACATACAATAGATACATTACATTACAAATCAGCAGCGATGCTACAAACAATAGTAGATTATAATTATGTATAGAAAAAAAAGTGTGTGTGTGTGTGGGGGGGGGGGGGGGGGCATTTCTGGGGCCAAGCTGATAGGCATTAAGTCTGCTGATTAGTTATTTTTTGTTTCAGCAACATTTGGTGGCAATTGCAATTGCCAAACCCCAGCGTTCACATTTAATCTCAAAATTCAGTTATTTTATGCTTATATAGGGCATGGTCACCCTGGGACGCCTTTATAGTGGTGTGTTTGTTTGTGTGTGTGTGTGTGTGTGTGTGTGTGTGTGTGTGTGTGTGTGTGTGTGTGTGTGTGTGTGTGTGTGTGTGTGTGTGAGTGAGTGAGTGAGTGAGTGAGTGAGTGAGTCAGACAGACAGACAGACAGACAGACAGACAGACAGACAGACAGACAGACAGACAGACAGACAGACAGACAGACAGACAGACAGACAGACAGACAGACAGACAGACAGACAGACAGACAGACAGAAATAGTTTCAGATTGTCTCTTGTCTTTAAGTGTTGATCAGGGTTTTAATTTATGTTTATTTTGTGATGTCTGAGGAAATGAAGCTGAAATAACCTCAATCTGTTTTTCAGACATACAGCTGTAAAATGGCACAACGAGTAGTTCAACTGGACCAGGAAATGCTCTGCTGCCAAATCTGTCTGGAACTACTGAAGGATCCAGTGACTGTTCCCTGTGGACACAACTACTGCAGTTTATGTATTGAGGGACGCTGGATTCTGGATGGTTACAGAGGGAGACACAGCTGTCCACAGTGCAGACAGACGTTCATCCCAAGACCTGTTCTGAAGAAAAACACCATGTTGGCTGAGGTGGTGGAGAGCCTGAAGAAGACAGAACTCCAAGCTCTTCCTACTGATCAATACTATCCTGGAGATGTAGCCTGTGATTCCTGCATTGGGAGAAAACTGATAGCTGTGAAGACTTGTCTCCAGTGTCTGGTATCTTACTGTGACGCTCACCTCCAGCCTCACTATCAATCTCCTGCCTTTAAGAAACACAAGCTGGTCAAAGCCTCCAGGAAGCTTCAGAAGAACATCTGCTCTCGTCACAATGAGGTGAGGAAGCTTCTCTCCCATGACTATTGGGAGAAGTGTGAATGTAATCTGTGCTCAATGGAAGAACAAAAAGGTTGTGATATGATCTCAGCTGCAGCAGAAAGTATTGAGAGACAGAAAGAACTTAATACGAGTGAACAGAACGTCCAGCAGAGAATCCAGGAGAAAGAGGACGTGAAGGAGCTTCACCAAGAGGTGGAGTCCATCAATCACTGTGCTGAAAGAGCAGTGGAGGACAGTGACACCATCTTTACTGAGCTTACCACTTCCATTGAGAGAAGACAATCTGAGGTGAGGGAGCTCATCAGAGACCAGCAGAAACGTGAAGTGAGTCGTGCTGAAGACTCGAAAAAACGTGCGGAACACGCCTCCCTCTCAAGGATCAGTGAATCTACACACCCAGTCAGCAGCAATGCCCGTCCTCTGAGATACTTTGAAGATGTGATGGAGGCTGTGTCAAAGGTGAGGGACAAACTAGAGGACATTCTTAGAGTGGATGTTTCACTGTCAACACCACCAGAACCCAAGACCAGAGTTGAGTTCTTACAGTATTCATGTCTAATCACACTCGATCCAAACACAGCACATGAACAACTATCTCTCTCAAAAGGAAACAGAAAAATAACATTGATGAACAATCTACAATCATATCCTGATCACCCAGAGAGATTCACTGAATGCTGTCAGGTTCTGAGTAAAGAGGGTCTGACTGGACGATGTTATTGGGAGGTAGAGTGGAGTGGAGTAGAGGTTGAAATAGCAGTCTCATATAAGGATATCAGCAGGACGGGATTTCATATTGAAAGTGGATTTGGACACAATGATGAATCTTGGTCTTTACGGTTTTGGACCGGAGGTTTTTTTTTCACTTTAAGACACAGCAACATAGAAACTGACATCCTGGGTCATGTGAACTGCAGAGTAGGAGTGTACCTGGATCACAGCGCAGGTACTCTGTCCTTCTACAGAGTCTCTCACACCATGTCTCTCCTCCACAGAGTCCAGACCACATTCACACAGCCCCTCTACGCTGGATTTGAGTGTTGTTTTCCTGTCACTGCTGAGTTGTGTGACCTCAACTAGATCAAACTTCAGGTTTGTTTCTCATGACCAATTATAGTTAACTAAAACTAGAATTGAAATAACAGACAACAACAACAACTACAACAACAACATCAACAACAACAACATCAACATCAACATCAACAACATTATTGTCCACTGAAATTAAAAGAAACTAAACAAAGCATTAAAAAAAGATAATCTGGTGTCATGACCAAGAATAAAGGTAGACAAAGTGGAGACCACACATGACGTCAGTTTCAATTAGAAGTGTATTTATTTAGAAAAAGAGATAGTAAATAAAGTAATTAGAATCAACTTAATAAAGTAAGTTATCAATATATCAGTGATGTGTGCAAGTGTATGAATGTATGATAATTCAAAGCAAAGTAATCAAAGCAAACAACCAACTCAAAGCAACCAAACCAAACCAAGGGGAGAGACAGAGTGAAGGCTCAGGCCCCATTATATAGGATGAGCAATCACCCCACACAGGTGGGCAGGATTCCCCACTAATGAGGGGAGCTCAAGGAACTCAGACATAGATCTAAGGCCAAGGGGCCGTCACATCCCCCTCCCTAAGAATGAGGTCCACCTCATACCTTGAAAGCCACCAAATATGAATACAACCAAAATCCAAATACCACAATCTTTTTTCTTCTTTTTTTGTTCAGCCTTATACCGTTTTCAGGTCTAATCCGCCACATCAAAATCCTGCTCTATGAAGTTAGTGCATGACTCAACATTAGGAGCCCACATTCTAAACAAGGGATCCTCCTGGAGGAAATACCCCTGCCTAACTTTCCTCACCTGAGACCAAGACAACACTAGGTCATACAGGTCTTCCAGAGACTGATCTTCTCGCTGTGCTTTCACCAGTTCTGAACGCGAAACATAAAGATCATTTGGCAAAGCAAACATGTTCACCTCAGAGTTTTCTGACACTGCAAGCCTATCCCCCAGAACAGCCGACAGTGCCTGCGTCACCGCACAAACAGTAGACACATGGTTCTCTGCCTCAGAGCGACCTTGCTGCTCTGTGGCCTCTGTCTGATCTGGCTCAGGGCCCTCTGGAGGTTCTAGAACTGAAACACCGATCTTTTTATTTTGCATTGCCACATCTGATATTTGTACATGTTCTTCTTGTCTGATATCATTTGCCCAAACAAGGGAACCTGCCAAGTCATTTCCTAAAATGATATCAATTCCTTCGACTGGCAGTTCGGGGCGAACACAGACCTTCACATCTCCCTGCACCAGATCACAGGACAGAAACATTTTATGCACCGGCACCAACAGAGTTTGCAGGCCCATCCCTCTAACTGGAATGCAGACCCCAGTATCCGAACCTGGAGAAAAAGGCAGTGCTGCCTCTCTAACAAAGCTTTGCAAAGATCCTGAGTCACGCAATATTCTGACTGGAACTTCCGTTTCACTCCCAATTACCTTTGCCACCCCGTCGGACATGAACGGAGCATAACCCAACTCAATCTCTGAAATCTCTATTGGCCTGACGTGCATTTCAAAAGGAGCCACCAGTTCTGCTGCCTTCCCAACAATGGGATTATGAATGGATGCAGCCAAACCAACTGACTTCACATATGAACTTTTCTCTTTTAGCAAGGGACATTCTTTTAACCAATGTCCCTTTTCATGGCAATAATGACATTGGTCTGAGTTACTTCTACCATCAACCTGGCGTTCCAATTGGTGGACTACAGAGTTGGGTTTCTGGAATTTCTCCACATTTCGATCACCAAAGATACGCTTATGTGTTAAAACGTATTCGTCCGCCAACACTGCAGCCTCACCAGGACCCTTGACTTTGCGTTCATTAATGTAGGTTGCAATATAATCCGGAACAGACAGCTTTAACTGTTCTAGGACTACCAAATCACCTAAATCCTCCAAACTTTTTACTCCAGAAGAGGAACACCACCAACGGTTAAAATGTGACAATAAATCCCGTGTAAATTCGACATGTGTCTGTCCATCATTTTTACGCCCTTCTCTGAAACGTTGGCGATATGCCTCAGGAACTAACTCATAGGCCTTCAATACAGCTGCCTTTACCTTTTTGTATTTTTTGCAATCCTCTACAGACAGTGCTGAGTAAGCCTCTTGTGCTTTACCCGTAAAGACACACTGCAACATTAGAGTCTGTTCCTCCTCAGGCCAGCTTCTGGAAACAGACACCCGTTCAAACATACAGAAAAATATGTCCACATCCTTTTCATTAAACTTAGGCATTAACTTTAAGTTACTTCCTACATCGAAACGAGAACCAGAGGATCTTTCGCTTAAAGCAGTTGCAGACATTTTCCCTTCTTTTATCAATCCTAATTTTTGCAGTTCCAAATCCAGTCTCATTTGTTCCTTTTTGTATTTCATTTTTTCCAACTCCCGCTCATGTTCTATTTTTAACATTAACAGCTCCTTCTGTTGTTCAAATGTTAACCCAGCCATCGTACTTTCACCACCCTTACTTCCCTCCTTCACCAGCACCCCAGAATCTTCCAAGTTAGCCCGTATGATACTTTTAATAGTTTCTTTAGTACGCTTGGTGTCAATGTCAATGGAATAATGTTGAGCAATGTTATTCAATTGGTCCTTAGTGAAGTGCTCAAGCAACTCATCAGATGGAGACTTAAAAAACTCCTCTATACTGGTAGCCATAACCAACAAAATAAAGAAAATGATCAGACTTGAGGCAAACTTCATATCCCAACGAGTGGCTCAAAATACCAGTTCTCCCCTGCCCCCTCTTCGTACAGATACTTGCGGGGGGTATTTACTCACTGTAACCTCAGGGGTTGGAAGGCAACTGTATACACAGCGACCCCCAAGAGACCCTGAGACGTGATCCCGAGCCGATGTAGGGAAAGGGAAAATTAGGATGCTCTACCCGCGTTTTCTCTGTCACCTAGGAAAAACTGCAACAGACGCTCTATTAGAGACTGCTGCCCCCCGAGGAGAACCAGTTATACCTAATGCCACTCCAAATTTTAGCTTACGTTATCAGTTTACCTCAACCCAACAAGTCCACAAGTATTAGTTAAACCTCCCCATTTCATCAAACAAAAAAACAAAACAAAATCCCTCCAAAAAAAAACTACTGCCATGTGATACTCCACTCCATATGACCAAATTTGTTTTTAACAAGTCCAAATTTGCTTTGACGAGCCCCCATTTGTCATGACCAAGAATAAAGGTAGACAAAGTGGAGACCACACATGACGTCAGTTTCAATTAGAAGTGTATTTATTTAGAAAAAGAGATAGTAAATAAAGTAATTAGAATCAACTTAATAAAGTAAGTTATCAATATATCAGTGATGTGTGCAAGTGTATGAATGTATGATAATTCAAAGCAAAGTAATCAAAGCAAACAACCAACTCAAAGCAACCAAACCAAACCAAACCAAGGGGAGAGACAGAGTGAAGGCTCAGGCCCCATTATATAGGGTGAGCAATCACCCCACACAGGTGGGCAGGATTCCCCACTAATGAGGGGAGCTCAAGGAACTCAGACATAGATCTAAGGCCAAGGGGCCGTCACACTGGCATATCAGCATGCTCATACAGTCGACATGATCTTTGCCGCTCGTCAACTCCAAGAGAAGTGCAGAGAGCAGAACATCAGTCTATACTCCACCTTTGTAGATCTGACGAAGGCTTTTGACACTGTTAGCCGCGAGGGCCTCCGGAAGATCATGTCAAAGTTTGGCTGTTCTAACATCTCTATTAACATGGTCTGTGAATTCCACGATGGAATGCAGGCACGAGTCCAAGACAACGGCACATCCTCTGAGCCCTTCCAAGTGGGAAATGGAGTCAAGCAAGGCTGTGTTCTGGCACCCACTCTCTTCAGCATGATGTTCTCAGTCATGCTGACAGATACCTTCCGGTCTAGGGACATGGGGATCGACCTGCACTACCGCACCGATGGCAAGCTGTTCAATCTGCAAAGAATCCAGGCAAAGACCAAAGTGCAGACGACCACTGTTTGCGACTTTCTCTTTGCGGACGACTGCGCATTGAATGACTCCGACCAGCACGAAATGCAACTGAGCATGAATAACCTCGCCACAGCATGCACAGCACAAAGAAAACAGAGGTGATGCACCAACCTGCTCCTGGAGCCCTGTACACTGAGCCCCTCATCAGCGTAAATGGTGAACACCTTAAAGCTGCTGAAAAGTTTGTCTACTTAGGTAGCACCCTGTCTCGCATGGGCAACATCGATGAGGAGGTCATGCACAGGGTAGCCCATGGAAGCACCGCCTTCGTCAGACTCTGCACCTCTGTCTGGGAGGGTAGAGGGCTCAGCCTACAGACCAAACTGAAAGTCTACCGTGCTGTTGTCCTCCCCTCCCTGCTGTACGCCTGTGAGACATGGACTGTGTAATAGCCGGCATGCAAAGCAGCTCAATGCCTTCCATATGAGATGCCTCAGGAGGGTGCTCAACATCAAATGGCTGGACAAGGTCCCAGACACTGAGGTCCTCCACAGAACTGAAATGGAGTGCATTTATGCCATGCTCAAGCGCTCCCAGCTGAGATGGGCTGGCCATGTCTGCCGCATGCCAGATGAACACCTACCAAAAAGGCTGCTGTAAAATATACAATATGCTTTGCTTTATATAGGACCCCAATACTCCTTGCCACTTTGGTTCCTACATGATTAATTTGGGCTTTCCAACTGAACTCATGGTCAATTATAACTCCATAAACTCATTCCAATACTGCTATTTCAATCGTTAACTCAACCTGTTATATTTAAGTCAATTTTGTTATTCCCAAAAATCATGTTTTTAAATTTTAAGCGATAATTTATTTTAATAGAACCATAATTTCAGTTTCCCCAGTTCAACTGAGACAACCTCCAACAGCTGCTGAAGGTTCTCCCCGGAGCGAAAAATATTAGTGTTGTTTGCGAAAACAACACATTTCAAAATACTTGAAACTTTGCAAATATTATTTATATATAAAATAAATAATTGATCTAATACCATATCTATCCATCTTTTTAACCCTTCCATTGTGTTAGGGTCTTTTTTTTACCCGTTTTCAAGTTTAAATAGGTAAAAAATACCCTTTGCATTTCTTTATTGGAACGAGGCTTCATGATATCCTCAGAAATAGCCATTGTAACGCAACAAAATTATTTATCATAATTTTAATTAGTTCTGATGGTCTAAAAAAAAAAAGTGACACTTGTGGTGTTAGGGTCCGAAATGACCCGGCAAAGAAGTGTGGCTCAATTCCCCCCCAAATTGTCAATATTCAATGTTTGAGAGTAAGAGAGACTTGTCCTCAATTAGCATTTGCTATCAGAAGTAAAATAAAGTTTGAGTTTATGAAAAATAAATTACTTTTTACCTTCTATGGTATACGGGTCATTTCGGACCCTAACACCACTAGTGTCACTATTTTTAATAATAATAATTTAAAAATCTTTTTCTAACTAGTGGCGCCCTAGGCAACTGCCTACTCTGCCTAATGGGCGTGCCGGCCCTGACAGAGGTGATGAACCTTGTCATCCAGATGGTGAACAAAATAATTGCAAAAGCCTTAAATCACCGTCAGTTCCGTGCATTGCTAGATGAAGTCGACAGCGAATATTCGGATCTCCTGCTACACAACAAAGTCCGGTGGCTGTCCAGGGGTGAGGTTCTGCAACGCTTTGTGGCTTGTTTGGAACACGTGAAAACCTTCCTGAAAAGCAAAGACCTGAACTACCCGCAACTAGAAGATACAGAGTGGCTGGAAAAGTTGCACTGTATGGTTGACATGACAAGTCACCTAAACAGGCTGAACAAAAGTCTCCAGGGACAGGGAAGCACCGCGCTGCAAATGCTGGAGGCTGTTTTATCATTCGAGCGCAAGTTGACTGTGTTCGCCAGAGATGTACAGAGAGGCACGCTCTCTCACTTCCCCTCCATGAGAGAGTTCAAAGAGGCCCACGAAGATCACACAATCAATAGCGATTATTTCGAAAGTGCGATCATCAATATGCAAACTGCATTTGGGGAAAGATTTAGCGAGTTCAGAAAGGAAAAAACAACACTATCCTTCCCTGTCAAACCACTGGAGATTGACCCGTCCCTATTGAACATGACCGCGTTCCCAGGAGTAAATCAAGCGGACCTTGAAATGGAACTGGCCGATATAGCTGACAAAGATTTATGGGTGTCTAAGTTCAAAAGTCTGACAGCTGAGCTGGAAGACGTCGCTTGTCAGAAAGCCACTCTCGCTCAAAGCCACAAATGGAGCGACATTGAAAACCTCCCAAAACCTGACAAACTTGTGTTTGAAACATGGAATGCTCTTCCCGACAGTTTTGTGAACATGAAGAAATATGCTTTTGGAGTATTATACATCTTTGGATCAACGTACCTGTGCGAGCAGATTTTCTCAAACATGAACTAGGCCTACATCAAATCCAAATACCGCACCCTCACAGACGAGAGCCTCCGGTCCTGTTTGAAGATTAAAGTTACATCTTACATGCCCAATGTTGAGAAGCTCTCCAGTGATGTCCAGAAACAGAAGTCACATTAAACGGGTAAGAACACAACTTTTTCACAGGCGCATATTTAGTAACTTAGCTGTTTAATCAAGTGATTTTTTTTATCAGTGATTGGACATTGGAATGATGCTTAGCGAATATTATTGTGTTTTATTGCTCAGGTCCGAGGATTGCTGTACTGTGCTGTACTACTGTGCGTGTCTGTGGCCGAGAGGGGAAAAAGAGAAGAGGATTACCACGCACTTTTTTTTTAAAGCCATGATTAGGCTGCTATGTTTTATTTGTTATCAAAGCAGCCAGGCTGCGGTTAATTTTATTAATTTTCACTAACACGGGACCGTCAGGATGTGACGGGAGGACTGAAATTACAATGCGCAACTCTAAAGTCAACTTTTTTTCCTGCAATTCACAAATGTTCCATATTGTGTTTTTGAGGGTAACAGAATACGATACGATACGATACGATACAACTTTATTGTCAGTTTTCACTGAAATTTGTTTTGTGTCCAAGACGTCACCGTTTCAAGATACAGACAGGACATACACAATACATTACAGGACTCACATCACAGTAGCAGACAGAAACAAGAACAATAGAACATCCTCTTGGCTTACCGATATTGGTTTAAAAGCAGAACAGACTGGTGTACAAAAGAGTTCTTTAGCCTGTTTTTCTTATATTCTGGGACTCCAAAACGCCTCCTGGAGGGCAACAGTCGATATTCATCATTTAAGACATGTAAGGGGTCAGAGGAGATGCTCTTCGCCAGTCTAAGCATGCTATTGATCTGGGCTTCTTTAAAGGAACGTAACACAGCCTCAACTGGCCTACCAACAATTTTAGCGCAGATCTTAATTTGGCTATACAGTTTGTTCTTATATACCACTGGTTAAACCAGGCCGTGCTACAGTACAACATCACAGTTTGAACAACAGACGTGTAGAAAAGAGACAAGATCTGACTGCTAGCACCAAACGATCTAAGTCGGCGTAGGGAGTACATACGCTGCTGTATCCTCTTACAAATATAATCAATATGAGATGACCATGATAAGGTGGCATCTATCATCACCCCCAGATATTTGTAAGATGGGACTTGTTCAATAGCTGAACCATGGATTGTCACCGGTGGTGTCTTATCACCGGGAGCAGGACCAAATATAATTTCCTCCGTTTTCTTAGTGTTGACAATCAGATTATTTTTGTCACACCATTCCACAAGCCGGTCAACGCTACACTGGTACTGTTTCGGGTCATCCCTGTCAGTCATCAGAGCTATTAGAGTTGAATCATCTGAATATTTCAGAAGAAACTGATTTGACTCGCAGGTGTTACAGTCTGCCGTGTAAAGAGTAAACAGGACAGGTGAGCTAATGCAACCTTGGGGTGCACCAACTCTGGTCCTGATGGGAGAGGAGAGTATCTTGTTTACCTTTACATACTGAATTCTGTCAGTGAGGAACTTAAAATAAAACTGAATAACAAAAGGATTAATGTGTAACTGAACCATTTTAGTGAGGAGCAAGTCCGGCTGTATTGTGTTGAAAGCAGAGGAAAAATCAAGGAAAAGTCCTCTAGCATAGGATTTTGGGTTGTCAAGATGTTTGGCGATGAAGTGAACCAGTGTGACAACTGCATCCTCTGTACTACGACCCTGCTTGTAAGCGAATTGAAAAGGATCCTGTGAGTTAAATATGGCATTATTGAGATGATGAACCATAATTTTTTCCAGAGCTTTCATGATAACAGATGTGAGTGCTATTGGTCTATAATCATTGTGTTCTTTAGGGTTTGGCTTTTTTGGCAGTGGTTTAATGTGAGCAGTCAACCAAGCCTGTGGTATAGTATGTGGATTGTCAACAATGTGCTGAAAAATGGGCTGCCAGACAGGGGCCAATTCTGTGGCAAAATCCTTCAGAATAAGGGGGCTTATTAGGTCGGGACCAGGGGCTTTTTTTGCGTTTAAACGCTGAAATATGCGCCTGATTTCCTCCTCACTGACAATGATTCTATCCCCACTAGAGGGCACCAACGCATCAATTAAATCTACACCTTTATCTAGACCATCGTTTGCAGACTCAAAGCGAGAGAAAAAGCTGTTTAAATCATTTGCAAACACCAGTTCATTGTCCGTCACAATTGGCTTATTGGAAGGAGACATACCGGTCATACTTTTCATAGTGTCCCAGAGTCTTTTAGGGTTATTTGCTTGAAATGAGTCCTCTAGACGCTTCCTATGAGCCTGTTTCGCCTCCCTAATTTTCTTCTTTAGGTTCTTGTCTAAACTCTTAAGTTTGGCCAAGTCCTTGTTCTTAAAGGCAGCTTTCCTATCGTTAATCTCGTTTTTAATGTCTCTGGTCACATACAGTTTGTTATTGGGATAGATCTTAATTTTCTTCGTAGGAATAGCCATCTGCACACAGAAGTTGATGTAGTCGCTGGTTACAGTGGTAGTTTCATCTACGGAGCTGCTGTGGAATGTGTCCCAGTCTGTACAGTCAAAGCAGGCTCCCAGCCTCTCCCTGCTTTCAAGTGACCATTTCCTTATTTCCCTCTCCTCTGGCTTGCTAGATTTAAGTTTTGTTTTATAGGTAGGGATCAGGTACACCACGTTGTGGTCAGAGTTGGCTATGGGGGGTCTAATTTTGGATTCATATGCCGTTTTAACGTTCACATAGCATTTGTCAAGGATCTTGTCTTTCCTGGTGGGACTTTTTACAAACTGGTTAAAACCAGGCAGAGTGCTGTCCAAGTAACAGTGATTCAGATCCCCCAGAACAATAGCAGGTGCACCTGGATATCTCTGCTGCTGGTTATGGACACAGTTCGCGATGGTTGCGGCCGCTTGTGCCGCATTAGCACTGGGCGGCACATACACCACGCACAACAGGATGCTTCCAAATTCCCTCGGTAAATAAAAGGGTCTCAGACTTACGCAAAGGATCTCCACATTCTTATTGCAGATCGTTTCTCTTACAGTAAACTGTCGACACCAGAGGTCATTTACATACGCGATGATCCCTCCCCCTATGGACTTTCCCGAGTTAGTGTCTCTGTCAGCTCGCACGAGAGTAAATCCATTGATCTCAAACAGGGAGTCGGGCGCATCAGGTTTGAGCCAGCTCTCCGTGAAGCATAATAAAGATGCCTCACGGAATTCGTGACAGTACCTCGCATAGGCTCGGACCTCGTCCACCTTGTTCTTCAGGGAGCGCAGGTTACTGAGGATGATAGCAGGGAGCGGCGGTCTTGTGTGTCTTCGCCGAAGTCGATTGCGAATCCCTCCTCTCTTTCCCCGTTTCCTATGCTTGGCTGGCCGTCTCAGCTCGGGTGGGATGTTGCCCAAAATCACCGGTGGTAAACGGTATTGGTTTCTGTCCTCTTGGGTTGATAGCTCCAACAGGAATTCCCGGCTATAGGAGAGGCTCATTCCCCTGCCGAAGTCGGCGTTCGGGTCTGTTGTTGTTTGTGTGACAGCTGAGAACTGTGCTCCCCAAAGGGCACCGATCCCCACCAAAATCAGTACAAACCACTGACAGTTCATTTTCGTTCCCATTTAGTCATCCTAACATGCGATGACAAAAGTCAGACAAACAATATAAAACACACTTAACAAACAATCTTGAGCGGATTCGACATGGACACGGTTCGCAGCTGAGCAGCGCCCCCTAAAATAAAAATGAAGACAACGAAAAGCTGATTTATTTATTGTGTTATTTTCTATAATTTCGTCGGTCAATGCAACAAAACATGGCATAATATTGTAATGAAACTTCAACTTAAAGCACCAAATAGCGCACTGCAGGGTAGTCCCGTCGTGCGTCATGCTGTCCACGGTGCTGATCCTGCTGCGGGGAATATTTTGACAACATTTAATTAATGCTCATTTACATCTATTTGTAATTAGTAATTTTTATAGACTAATATACACTTTATAGGGCTAATATGCCCGTGTTGCCTTCATTATAAGGCTTAAATATTTTTTTGCGGCTCCAGACAGATTTTTTTAATTTTAATTTTTTTGGTCCAATATGGCTCTTTCAACATTTAGGGTTGCCGACCCCTGTCCTATTGCATATTCCCTATCATCAACTGAACTAGTTTATTCTTCTATTAGATCTATTAGTGCCATTGGAGTTGATCTGTTGGTTCTAAAACCATGTTGACAATCTGTCAGCAGCTGATGTTTTTCTATGAAACTGTCCAACCATGCAGAAACAAGTTTTTCAAGGATCTTAGAAAATTGAGACAGGCTGTAATTTGTGAAAAGATGTGTGTATTGGAATCACCTTAGCAGTTTTCATCTGACAAGGAAAAGACCACGTTTTAAATGATGGGTTACAGATAGTGTTAAAGGGTCTGCAATAGCATTAATTACAGTCTTTATGAGTGTCATGTCAATGCCGTTCCAATCTGAAGATGTTTTGTTCTTAAAATTATGTACAATATCAATAATTTCATTTTTTTCAATATTGTGTATACAAATTGTGTCTGGAATTCTTTCATCAAAATATTGAGCACCTCCTGTTTGGGGCGGGGTTATTTCCTTTGCCAGTTTGGGTCCCACACTCACAAAGAAGTCATTAAACCCCTAAACCACCTCATTCATGTTATTAATTGTCTTTTCATCGTCAATATGATCAGTATAGCTAGAGTTTTATTTCATATATTCCATATACCCTTGATATTATTTGTGTTCCTGTCTAATAATGTATTATAATAATCTTTCTTACAATTCCTAATAATATCATTTGTTTCTTCTTCATTTTCTATATGTAATTTCTTTATCTCTAGTTCTATATTTTATTAAATATCTTTATAAGGTTGTTGTTGTTGTTTTTTTGCATGTATTTGACAATCCCCTTGTGATTCAGGGCTGTGATTCATCAATGCATGTGGGGTTCTTCCTGCATGTTTGCATTGGACAGTTTCTTTCATATAGGCCTAGCAGTAAGAATGTATTTAAAAAATAATCATAGTCCAGATCTACATCCTCTGATTCATATACATTCTTATAGTCTTGAGCTAGCAATTCACTATTGAAAGCATTGAGAGCTTCTCAATCTCTTATATCTACTGTAGCTATACTATCTTCCTTCTTCAGGCTATAGTCACAGTCATACATCACTAAGACTGTGTTCATTTGTATTGCATTATGTTATGATTTGTTGTTATGCCTACCACGCAGCACTTTGGTCAACTCTGTTGTTTTGAAATGTGCTCTATAAATAAAGTTGGATTGGATTGGATTGGAAATGTAGTCACTTTCCGTGTGTGTGTGTGTGTGTGTGTGTGTGTGTGTGTGTGTGTGTGTGTGTGTGTGTGTGTGTGTGTGTGTGTGTGTGTGTGTGTGTGTGTGTGTGTGAGAACAACAGACTTAACACTTTGATACAATATATATCTGAAACAGTTCATCAAACTAATGCCTTTAATCAATCACCAAAAATCATACAAAACAAAATCACAAAATACAATTACAAAAATAAATAAATAGATACTACATTTGAATAAAAACAAGTGTATCTATAAATACCAATAATGGTTGGTGGTTCATGCCATCACTCTGAAGAGTTGTCATGTTTCTGTGTGTAATGTAGATCTCTCTGTAAATGTATTTGTGAGTAAATACTGCTAATACAAATTGATGCTGTACACACACCGAAGGTTTTATTATTAACATACAGAATGACAATATCAAATCTGCCCTCGTGCCACAATTGGCCCCCGGGCCAGACTTTGGACATGGCTGGGATGCCTAGAAAGATGACGATAATACAGATCAACTCTCATATGACTAATAGTGAAAATAGCTGATCTACAATCTCGGCTATTTTTGCTATTATTGAAAGTTTTTGAAAATCTTTTTCTTTTTTTTTCTTTTTCTTTTATACAAGTTAGAGTAGCCAATATTTTTTTACCTCCTTTTTCTCCCCAATTTAGTAGTTATGCCAATTTTATTCCTCCCCACACACATTTCTGTGTTGTCACTGCGGTCGTATCCTACTGACACAGTGAGGAGCCCCGACCAGGAGGACGTAGAGGCTTCGTCCTACTCCTCCCGCCCAACACTCCCCGCTGACAGGTGCCGCCCCCAGCCCGTAGGAGTACGTGCAATGACCGATATCACCTTCCATCCCCCGAACACCAATTGTGTTTGTGTATAGACATACGACAAAGCCGGATGTACCACTGTGGATTCGAATCCACCACCCGGTGGGCAGGGACTTGCGCAAGTGCTGAAATTCTTACCATTGGGCTAATAGAGCCTGCCTGCTTGCTCGGGGGAATACATTGAATCTTTTTTGACCATCAGGTCAAAATTTGGGTCAGATCCTGTGTCTAGGTGAGACCTTTGACACGATCTAAATGTCTCAATAGAGGAAGAGCAGGGAGACAAAATACAACCACCCCAATTATATAAGTTATTATTGTATTAACATATACCATGCAGATTGGACAAATTTACATTTTATTCATTAAAAAAATGTTACGTAGTGAGGATTTAATTAGTATGTTTTGTAAACATTGTGTTTTTGCACCTTTATAATTAGTGGATGTTTTAAGCACTGGTAAATCACTGAGACATATTTGGGGACTGGTTCAGGTCTGGAGACAGAGAGTTGGCTCTCTCACAAATTGCAAAATGCTTCCTCCATATGTAACGGAAGTGCTGAAAACTTCACTTTTACTGTCAAATAACTAAATCCTACTATGAATCAAACTAATCCAAGCCTATCTAGCTTGCTGCTTAGCAACAAATGGAAATTCATAACACATATACATTAAGAGATTATAGAAGAGTTGTCTAACTTGAGAGACTATAGGGAAACTCATTTTAAAGGAGGCCATATTTGAAAATGTGAAAATACCTTAGGGCCGACTGCATCACATAGAACTGCAAAGCTATATAACATTTGTAATTAAATTGAAGTTTGACAGCTTATAAAAAAATTCCAAAGCTATAATCCAAGTTTAGCTGGCTTCAACTGCAGCTACAAAGCTACGAAAAGACCAAGTGTTGTCTAACCATTTTCTCTCACCTTCTCTCTTTACATAATTCCTGCTTGTAATGGGGGGAAACGTATTATTTATATCCGCTAGTTCAATTTTGTTGTCCTTTATTTACCCAGGGAACACTCCAACAGCGATTCAGCGACAGATACAATGCGTAACTTTTTATGTTTGCATCATTTGTAGCTGCCAATGTGAACACACCTTTATAGAGATAGAAATCCTGAACATTTTGCTTACAAAAATAATGCAAGAAAAGGAACATCTGAAAAATAAAAAAATTTGAATGTTTAAACAGGGTTTATATTTATATTCCAAAGAACGTTAATTTTTCCCTTCATATTCTTCCCATAGCGTAAAAGAAAGGTAAACAAGTTAATGGTATCACAATGATGACATCACAGCCACATAAAGTCATACTATGTAACTCATTTTAGTAGTCTTTTTGGTGACACCTCTGGTAGCTCCTTGTCATTAAACGTTTGTCAGAAATGGCACAAAATAGGCGACCTAGAAGCTCACAACACGTTGCACATTGTGAGCTTCTTTAGAGCTTGGCTATTTTCGCCCAGCAACAATTGTGCACATTTCAAGAAATGTAGGATTCCATGCATTAGTTTTGAGAAGAGGTGATGCAAACAGGTGACACATAATGTTTATTTATTTATTTGTATTATTTAATTCAAGAGAAAAGCTGATCTACAAGATATTTTTGAATAGCTAAAGTATAACATAGGGTTAAAGAGGTTAAACTGATTTGGATACATATCAACTAATTTAGCTGAGGACCCCCAAGGTCACAAAGGGGCATCATGTGGCCTGAGGGAATGGCAAATGCTTTGGCAAAATACTGTATACCCGAGATAATGTTGTCACATGATAATGCACGAAATAAGGCTATGTTTTGTCTTCTCTTCACTTCATTTTATCATAACCTCCTGAGATGACATCACACAATTTTATTTTCTTGATAGGATACAAATTAAATGTTAAACGAGTAGTTCAGATTTTAACCAGCAGAGAGCAGTGCTGTGCTGAGCATGGAATTAGTTTTGTATCAGGGTTATTTTGTGTGTGTGTGTGTGTGTGTGTGTGTGTGTGTGTGTGTGTGTGTGTGTGTGTGTGTGTGTGTGTGTGTGTGTGTGTGTGTGTGTGACACAGACAGACTGACTGACTGACTGACTGACTGACTGACTGACTGACTGACTGACTGACTGACAGACAGACAGAGGTTTCCTTAATATATAATTATTAAGGGTAAGATCAACTTTATTGATCCTGGAGGAAAATTCAAACTAACAGGAGTGTCTTCCTGCAGAAGGCCTCAACACTGCACTACTGCAAGTCAGCAAATAAAACAAGAACACCACCTGTTGGCAGACATCAATATGTCATGTCATGCTGTCTGTCTCTCTCTCACTGCTGTCATCAAATGAACCATCAACCACTCAAATTTGGTTCCATTTGTACGCTCAGATTTACAGACCTGGCTGTAAGGGTCCATTTGGTTCCATGTGTACACTCTCAGAGTTACAGACCTGTAAGGATCCATTTATCCGGGGACCCCCTGAAACCCTATGACCCATGGGGATCCCTGGACCACTTTGAGAACCATTGACCTACATTATGTGTTGGTGGCGCCCCCTGCTGGGACTGACCTGCTGCTACAGTAGGTGTGGATATATAATTACCCATGATCCACCTGGGTCTATCGTTTGGAAAACCCATAACATTATATATCCATGTGATAAAAAGTACAATATATCCATGTGACAAACAATACATATCCATGTGATATGTATTGATTCATTGATGAGACAATGTTACATAAATGTTTCTTCAATAATACAGATATTAAATATTCTGTTATACACATGGAGTTATAGTGTGCCTTGACATGTTCAGATAAAGGAAATTATCACTTATAATGGATTGATATTTGTCCAATAGACATAAACCACAGATGTTTTCTGTTCATTTCTCTGTTTAAAGGTGTGTGTGTCAAATCCAGCATTTATTCTCTCCACTGATCTAAAAAAACAAAGAATGTCAGACAATGTAACTATGAGTGTCTGTTTCTTCAATAATCCAGATAGTCTTCTTACAATACTGAATATTATGTCTTCTTACAATGCTGAATATTATGTCTTATTATGCCTACACTGCTGAATATTCAATATGAATGTTTGTTATTTTCTCATTATACTGCATGTGTGGAAAAAAACACTTCATCACTGGTCTTCTAGATGTATTATAGTCTTAAACATAATCAGTAAAAAATGCAAGAAGACAAACAAGAATGCTTTTGTATGTTTATCGAAAGAATACATAGGAGCATTATGGAGGCCTAATAAGCACTCATCTCTTTAATGTTATGGTACCAGTAGCAATGTTACATAGGATAGAGCGGAATGTAGCAGTGTTACATACAGTGGTGGGAAAAATACTCAAATTATTTACTTAAGTATAAGTATCATTACTGCAATATAGAAATACTCTGTTACAAGTAAAAGTCCATAATTCAAAATTTACTTGAGTAAAAGTACAAAAGTAATGGTATCACAATGTACTTAAAGTACCAAAAGTAAAAGTAATAAAATGTTTGAAAATAGCAGATCTACAAGCTCACAACGCGTCACGATGCGACACGTTGTGAGCTTGTAGATCGGCTATTTTCAAACAGCCTATAGGTATAAAATAAAAGTGGTTAATGTATGTTTTATAATATCATCATTTATATCTGAAAAGTAACCAGTAACTAAAGTTTTCAAATAATTGTAGTGGAGTAAAAGTACAATATTTGCCTCTGAGATGTAGTGGAGTAGAAGTAAAAGTATTGGAAATTGGAAATTAGTAAAGTAAAGTACAAACACCTCAAAATTGTACTGAAGTACAGTACTTCAGTAAATGTACTTAGTTACTTTCGACCACTGAATGGTACCAGTAGCAGTGTTATATAGGATAGAGCAGAAACCCACTGAATATGTTGTGGTTGTTGCTGGTGTCAGTGAGCTTGTGCTCCCAAGGTAAACGCATGTAAACTCTGTCTCCCTCATCCAGCTCTATGATCAGTCCACTAGATACATATTCCCAACCCTTATTATTGTATGCAGTGTTCTTAATGAGTCTCTGTTCATTTTTATACATCTCGATATCCACATTCATTGATTCAGAGTGGTGAGCTGCAATAAATCTGAACTGATAAACTCCTTTCACAGATGTTGTAAAGATACCTGTGAGAGAATAAACACATGCACATGCACATGCACAAGCGCACGCACACGCACCCGCACACGCACACGCACACGCACACGCACACGCGCACACACACACACACACACACACACACACACACACACACACACACACACACACATGCATGCACGCAGACACGCATGCAAGCACGTAGACACACACGCGCACGCACACACCGGCACACACCGGCACACACACACACACACACACACACACACACACACACACACACACACACACACACACACACACACACACACACACACACACACATATTTAAAACATTGGTTTTCTCAATGTGGGGTCCGTGGACCCCCAAGGGTCTTTGAGGGGGTTCCGGGATCCCCAGCTAAATGTGTTAATATAGCATCAAAATAATTTTAACTACCGTAACCTTATTTTATAATTAGACTATTAGAAATTGCATACAACAGCTCACAACACATTGAGATGAAATAAGTTGTGAGCTTGTAGATCTGCTATTTTCAAAACATTGTGACACATTTGGAATAATCTTCAGATGGGGGTCCAATTTGGAGGTCCTCGACATGCAATGTTTGATAACCACTGATTTACATTGTTAACTAATGATATAAATCATTATTATCATTGTTAATTAAAACCAATGACATTAAATTTCTCTCATCTCATTATGTCTATTGGTTTAAATAGGGAACACCTTGGAGATTTATGTACATTACTATAATATGTATTTAATGTCTGATAGTCTGATAGATGTAAGTAGAGGAAACTACAGTAATTGATTCTATATAGTTAATTAACATGAATCAATCATAACCTACCTGTAGTTGAATTGTATGCGTTGCCGATGTTAGTGAAGATTTTCTTGTAGACCACAGTGGTGGGAGAACTGAATGATTCAACTTTTGGAGTACCCAAACCAACAGAAAAGGCCACCTTTGGTTTGTCTGTCAACACAGGAACATGATCACATTGTTTATAATATTAATAAAAACATATATTAACATTAATTTAACTTTCAATAAAAGGTTGGGTGGTTTCATTCATCTCATTGGTCAGACTCTAATTAGTGATATTTTAACCCATTAAGACCTGAGGCAGATTCGACAAATGTCTTCTAAATCAGTAGTTCAAACTTCAAACCCAAATTATAGGTATTTGGCTGTGGACCCTGAAAAACGTTTTCCCACATTAACCTAACTCCACTTGAGCTGTATTTGGGTAAAGTGATGATAATATTCATAGACACATTCAAGTATCTGACAATGTATAAAGTCACCATACCAACTTTGATGAGGCAGTATTGTGCTGTTCGGTGTATTTATGTTACATTGATATGTACTGTTCATTAACATTCGGTATCCCGTCTAAATAAAAAAACTAAGTAAAGTAAAAGGTAAAGTCACTCCTTTGGCTCAGATCAGCTAATCAATCAATCTAACTTTATTTATAAAGCCCATTTCAACAGGTGCAACCCAATGTGCTTCACATAAAATAAAAGAAAAACATAAAAAGGAAAATAAAAGTATAATAACTTAAAAATGTACAGTAAATCCCCCAGGGCTCTATACTACTGTACTATTATTTCCCTTTACATCAAATGTCTTTGCCAAAAATATCAGACCTACAAGCTCACAAGACGTCACATTGCGGCACGTCAACCCGATCTCCAGAGATTACCGTAACATTGCACGGAACGAGTGCACTTCATTCCGTGGATAGCCGCCTCGGAACTCCCGAATTGCGTGCATATGGTACGGCGCTGCCTTTGTGACAAAACCATTTCGGAGGCGAATTGTCACCCCGTGAAGGACCACCGAGTTGCCGTCCTGAACGGTGTGACATTCGCCTGTGCCTACTCAGCGCCGTTTGAGTTATGTACCGATAGGCACAGAATCGTAAATTTTATTGTGCGGACTGCTCTGCTTCCGGGTTTTTCCGTGTTGCGACTGGTTACGCCCACCGTGGGACTCGCCGTACATATGCACGCAATTTGGGAGTTCCCAGGCGACTATCCACGGAATGAAGTGCACTCGTTCCGTGCAATGTTACGGTATTCTCTGGAGATCAGGCTGGGCACGTTGTGAACATTAGGAAAGCGTTTCAATTAGTGCCTCCTCAGCAGATTAACTTTAAACTGTGATCGTTTTAGTCGTCCAGTTTTAATGTTAATACGTCCAAATTAAAACAGCATAACAGCAGTAGTGCTTTCTATTTAATAACAGTTGTGCTAGTTTATTTCATTTGGGTTAACCCTTTACAGATTAGTGAGGATACTTCAGTACCGCGGGAAGTAGGGGTGCGGCCGCCCCCCCCCCCCCCCCCCCCTCCCGAACCGAATAAACCAAATTTAGGTGACCAAAAACCCCCAAAACCCGACCAAAACCGCTAAAAAAATGTGCGCGCGCATAACGCACCCGCAACCTAAAAGCTCTTCCCGCGGCTATGGGATACTTTCCTCAGGGCTGCTATTCCTCTTCCCTTGGATGTAAAGTTTTTACAGAAGTTGATACATTATTCAGTCAATTTATTTGTAATGATAAGAAACCCAGAGTCAGCCGTCAGAACGTTTATGTTTACATTGGCCCTGGGTGGCGTCTACACATGAATGCTACGAATGGCACTAGTGGCCCTATCTCCTCTTACTTCTTATGCATAAACTTGTTAAGCATTTTTTACTATTTTTTAAAACATTTTAAAATAGCCGATCTACAAGCTCACAACATGTCGATGTACATTGCCTATTTTCACTATTTTATAATGTTTTCAAAAATAGTACAAAATGTCTAAAAAGTTTAGGCATAAGGGTTAGGTGGTGCACAACATAGGGCCCTAGGTGTCACATCAGAAACATGGTCCTCTACGGGGACCTACCACGGGTCACAGACAAGGTCAGAGAGAGAAGGATGAGGCTGGCAGGACCCTGCGTCAGGCACCCTGAACAAGAGGCAAGCAAACTGACACTATGGGAGCTGAGCCAGGGCAAAGCCAGGAAAGGACACACTGCGCCTACGTAGACACACTGCCTGTGACAGCTTAGCTAACAACACTGTAGAGCTGTTGTCCCCAACACCAAGCTCCGCACCATGGGCGACCGGGCCTTCTGCTATACTGCCCCATGTCTGTGGAATTCAAAACACCTGAGAGCACCACAGTCCACTGATGCTTTTAAAAATGGACTTAAAACGTACCTTTTTAACAAAGCGTTTCTGAAATTTTCCTGGGCCTTTGTTTTTTTGTCTTTGCCCTGTTTTTTTTACCTAGTTTTAATTTGACCCTTTAGTCTAGCCTAGTTGGGAACTTGGGTCCCATGTAATTGTTTGGTTGCCTATGCTGTTTTTATGCCATGCTTTCAAACCCTGTAGCACTTTGAGATTCTCAAGAATGTAAAGTGTGTTGCACTTGCATTATTATTATTATTATTATTATTATTATTATTATTATTATTATTATTATTATTATTATTATTATTATTATTATTATCATCATCATCATCATCAATATTATCATTATTATTATTGTTATTATTATTATTATTATTATTATTATTATTATTATTATTATTATTATTATTATTATTATTATTACTATTATTATTATCATTAGAGCTCAAGACCCTGATGCTAGACAAGAAAGTGATTCAGGAGTCCCGAGTTGGTGTTTCTCTAGTCTGAACTTTCACATCCCGTCATCGCATTATGTTGACAGTGTTGCCTTAGCCTTCTGAAGTTGTATATATATATTCTCCTCCTGCAGTTTTATTTGAGTAGGTACGCTTTTCCATGTTGATCAAATGGATCAAACATACAGTAAATTACTGTACATCATCAGAACTATTCTCAGAGCTCAAATTAAGTAATTAACATACATTAACACTAAAGTAAAATATGACATTCTTCTCTGTCCTCACCTACCTGCATCCACTGAACACCCTTCTGTTCTAATTACCTTTGATTTCTGTCTTCAATGCCTCCATGTTGGTCTGAAGGTCTTGGACATGGTTCCCACTAGTGTTCAGTCTGGTCTGAAGGTCATGGACATGGTTCTCACTAGTATCTAGTCTGGTCTGAAGGTCTTGGACACTAGTGTTCAGTCTGGTCTGAAGGTCTTGGGCATTAGTGTTCAGTCTGGTCTTAAGGTCTTGGGCACTAGTGTTCAGTTTGGTCTGAAGGTCTTGGACATGGTTCTCACTAGTATACAGTCTGGTCTTAAGGTCTTCCACAGTGCTCTCACTGGCATGCAGTTTGGCAGCAAGAGCTGAGAAAATATTACAGGGAAAGTTATTTTAAACGGCTAAATTGTTAAACAAATATATTTTGGTCTATACTGTACACATACAAGTTGTACAAAATAATTTTTACAGCATGGCTCTATGGGAGGCACATTTTAAGTCATACATTATAGACAGTTTTAGACAATAATCTTTTACAACATCAGGTGTAACATGTATACTAAACATGAAGTTATAGTACCTGCATTGTGTCTCTCAGTGGCGTTGAGCCTCATTTCCAGGGTGGACAGCTGAGCAAGGAGGGCTGAAATCATACCCGCATTAGCATTAAATCAATAGTTTACATTTCAAAAATAAAGTCCTTTTGAGTGGTTAATGTGATTTGACCAAATCTTTAATCTTTCCCTTGTCACTTAAGTGGATCAAATATAAATTGTATTTCCAAAACAACATATATTATGAATATAACATATATGTTTAAATTACCTTCCTCCACCTTGACAGACTCTGCAGAGAAATATCACAGACAAAGTTACTGCAAAACATAAATAAATAAAAAAACTCAGTCTTTATTTTTACTAGTTGAACTCTTTTTAATTGGTTATCTCTCAACTGACATACAGTAATAGTCCAGTCATCTTCTTGTAATAAAGGCATGGATTTATGTTATGGTAAAAAAAACATCAGGAGGTGTATTCATTCAGGTCTGACTCTAATCAGTGTTGTTTGTTTCAAGAAGTAATTGTGAAGTCTTTGGTTCAGACCAGTTAGAATTAAGGGCCAAAATGACTAATTGATTAAGAATAATTTGAAAAACCTCAGTATAAGGCAGCGGTATAATTACAGGTTCACATGTATAAAGAAGTGGGTGAACATTAGTTTCTGTGCAGCTCCATCGTTTTTTAAATTGTCATGAAATGAAATATGGCGCTCTCCCGCTCAGAGACAAAGTACTCAATACTCTAATAAAAAGTGTACTTGAAATTTGTACTAATAACTACTAAACTACAAAAAAAAGTTAATGTTTGCTTTACTAAAGTAAATGTTTAGTCAAGTGGTTACTGTCAAGTGGCCACACATGTTAGATGTTGTTATGTTATGTTGCCAGGTTCTACAGACAGGGGACATTGATGACATATAGACATGTTTTGTTGCCAGGTTTGAGAGACAGAGGACATTAATGACTTATAGACATGTTATGTTGCCAGGTTCTACAGACAGAGAACATTAATGGTGATTGTTTTTTTTACAACATCAGGTGTAACATTCAATTACTAAACATGAAATTATAATACCTGTATTGTGTCTCTCAGTGGCGTTGAGCCTCATTTCCACACTGGACAGCTGAGCAAGGAGGGCTGAAATCATACCAGCATTAAATGAATAATGAATAGTTTATATTTAAAAATATGCGTGCGTGCGTGCGTGCGTGCGTGTTTGCGTGCGTGCGTGCGTGCGTGCGTGCGTGCATTTAAATTACCTTCCTCCATCCTGGGCTCAGTGCCGCTCACCTTGACACACACTGCAGAGAAATATCACAGAGAAAAAACATAAAAAAACATCTCAGCCTTAAGTTGTACAAGTTGAACTCCAACATCTAGCAACAGCATGTTTAATTGTTTTTTTCTCAGTTGACATAATAGCATAAAAAGCATTGCATATAGTCCAGTCATCTGCTTGTAATAAATACATAAAAAGCATTGCATATGGTCCAGTCATATAAACTTGTAATAAATACATAAAAAGCATTGCAGTCCAGTCATCTACTTGTAATGCCATGTACTACAGACAGAGGACATTGATGACTTATAGACATGTTATGTTATAATTGTTTCCATTATAATTGTTGAATACTTACATATAACTCCAATTGTGATTACAGCCAATAGGAGGATAACTAGCAGACCCACAGCGACCTCAGGAAGCCTGGAGCTGCACTTTCTCTCTGAAGATACTGAAGTGACTGTGGACACCAAGCAAAGTATAGCAGTAAGCTGTGTGTGTGTGTGTGTGTGTGTGTGTGTGTGTGTGTGTGTGTGTGTGTGTGTGTGTGTGTGTGTGTGTGTGTGTGTGTGTGTGTGTGTGTGTGTGTGTGTGTGTGTGTGTGTGTGTAAAGAGAGAAAGAGAGAGAGAGAGAGAGAGAGAGAGAGAGAGAGAGAGAGAGAGAGAGAGAGAGAGACATCTCTTTGTTGTCGCCCGTCAGATACTGCAGTGAGAGAGAGAGAGAGAGAGAGAGAGAGAGAGAGAGAGAGAGAGAGAGAGAGAGAGAGAGAGAGACAACCAACTGGAGTTAAAACACCTCTGAAAGTCTTATGTCAAAGAAATGTAACTTGGTGCAAAACCACTTTAAAAGAAACACACCCAGCTGAGCTGAATAAACTGCTTGATTAGAGACAGCTAGAGCCATGAGCTGCAGTGTGATGGTGATCAGTTACCTCAAGTGTCTGTGGCAGCGACGTGCACAATACTGTCAGCACATCATGTAACACCCAGTAATGTTTGTAAACAAGAAACCTGTCTATACAGTACATCCTCCGTGTTGCCACAAAGAGTGAAAACCCGAGAAGGTCGAACATCAATCAATCAATCAAACAATCAATCAATCAATCAATCAATCAATCAATCAATCAATCAATCCCATCGTTGATGACGTAACATCACATTTAATGCCATATATATATATATATATATATATATGGTTTTACTAACAAATCGTCACTGTCGGGCAGAAATCAATTTTTCAACTTTTGTTTTAATAAATCAGTGCTATTGAACACCCTTACAGGGATACTTCACCCAAAACATTTAATTTTTTTCTATCGATTAGTCACCCCATGGAGACTTGAATTCATGGATTTTTTTGGTCGCATTCCTAAGCCAATAATTTGATGACCAGCGGACCGGTAGGCAGCGGTTCAGGTAAGAGAAACTAAGGAGATTATTTGTGTCTCCTACCGGAACCGCTGCCGGTCATCAAATTATTGGCTTAGGAATTTGACAAAAACCAAACAATATCCATGAATTCAAGAAGTCATGAAGTCAGACATTAATGGTCAAAAACCTCCTAACTCCAGTTGAGCTGTATTTGGTTAAAGTAATGATAATATAAGGACACATTCAAGTATCTGACAATGTATAAAGTCACCATACCAACTTTGATGAGGCAGTATTGTGTTGTTCTAAGAACATGTTTTGTTTTTTTTCTCTTTCTTTTCCTGAAAAGTTTATATTTTGGACATAGCTGGTTTCTTCCCGACAGCAGAGATATCTTACCAGACTGCAGTATCTATATGGTTTTAATAACAAATCTTACCTTTCTTGTGTGGCTGTTGCTCCTGAGATGGAGTGTTGTTCTTGAAATTCTCATTCTTATAGATTTCATCATCTTTCTCTTCCATCTCAACGTTTTCAGAATGGAAAGTCACGGACATTTCTACCTTTATAACTTAGATTATAAAGTGATACGGTCCACTTCTTTACACGCACTGAAGAAAAGTCAAGTGTTGTCTCTCTTTTATCTCTGCCTCTCTTCCTCTTTCCCCGGTGCGTTCCTCCCTCACGATTAGAAACACTTTTTTTTTTTTTTTTTTAACGTTTAAGTTGTGGAATCGACTGAAATAGGCTTCAATATAACTAAGGATCATATTGAATGCTGAAAACTAAGTTTATAGGTGCAGCAATTAATCAAGTCTGAGCATATTTATCCCCTAAATCCCTGGGGTCATGGGAAGGTGTATCATTCGATTCATTCCAGTTGAGTCTGTTTTATTTGCTTTTGAAAAGTGTGAATTGTGAAGTGTGAATTCATTTATATTAACATTTTGGCAACAGATATAAATACTGTACTTTATGCTTCCATTTACAAATGTGTACAGAAACAATAATGTAGCTTTTAAACTGCTGTATGCTAAGATAGAATACATTTTCAAAACAAACATTATTTTTAAATATGCTTTATGTCAACTTTGACATTGCACTATAAATCATGTGTGTGTGTGTGTGTGTGTGTGTGTGTGTGTGTGTGTGTGTGTGTGTGTGTGTGTGTGTGTGTGTGTGTGTGTGTGTGTGTGGGGTGTGTGTGTGTGTGTGTGTGTGTGTGTGTGTGTGTGTGTGTGTGTGTGTGTGTGTGTGTGTGTGTGTGTGTGTGTGTGTGTGTGTGTGTGTGTGGGGTGTGTGTGTGTGTGTGTGTGTGTGTGTGTGTGTGTGTGGGGGGGGGGGGTCTTGTAATAAAGAAGTTTGAGAACCCCTACCTGCCCTAAAATGTACTGTGTGGATGTGTTCTAGACAGACTGTCTTTATCCTCCCTGCCTGCCAGCTCTCTCCTGTCGGCCTTAATTGGCTGCTGGCTACCTCCGTCTGGAGTGAGGAGCACTAGGCCACAACTCACTATGTTCAATGTGTGATTTACTGCCTTTTAACAAAATACATCTCCACCATGAATCTAGCCAACAACATGCAATTATAGTAGCTACAGTAATATTGACAGTAGCAATACCACAATGTAGAAATACTAACTAACTAACTAACTAACTATTAACTAAAAGGCCTGCATTCAAAATGTTACTTGAGTAAAAGTACTAAAGTATTGGCATCAGCATAAAGGGAACCCAAAACAAAGAGAACCTTTACTTTATTTCCCTATTATGACACATTAAGGTGTAATACAATAGTACTTCCAGTTCAAACTTCTGCCGAGGTAATCAAATTAAGCTAATGGGGAAATGAACCAAAACAAGACAGAGAAATGCTACACAATATTGTTGTTATTGTTACACAATGACATTATAGGGGATTGTACACTGTAGGCCATTTTCCACCGGTTTTGAAAAAGCAGTCAACGTATTATTAGAAAACCTCACCTTGCCCTTTGCTTGGTCTTTTTGGTGGACCATCAGAGGACCTTGATTTACAAAAGATAAACTTTCGACATCAGAGCCTGTATGCTTTATTAACAAGGTGTCTGATTGTTATGAAATGGAAGAACAACCCCCCCCCCCTTTAGCATGTGGATCTGTGAGGTTATGCATTTTCTTAAAATAGAAAACATATGCTACACACTGTGAGGATCTACTGATAAGTTTGCGGCAGTTTGGCAGCCTTTTCTCTCCTTTATTGCTGCATTACATTATTCATGGTGGAACTAGTACTACGGTGAATGAATCTTGTTTATACATAATTATACAAATGTATATTCATCATTCTTTTTATTCTTATCATTACTGTCATTTATGTATTATCACTGCTATAATGTCTTAATACTTCGTGAACTGTGTGCTATGTACTTGTCTGTTGTTTATACGTAGGTATCTGAAAATAGCTAATCTACAAGATCGGCTATTTTCACAATATGTATCTGTGGAACCGAGTCAAACTACATGTAATGCCTCAACTTCTACAATTCCAAGTGCTTGTCAGGGTCGGGGGTCCCCAGTTCGAATGTGATTATTTTTGGAGGAACCACTGATTTACAACACCTGTTCAGTCCAACATTATGCTTGCCGGGGGAGCGTACATCCAAAATACTAAAAGTACAAGCATTTTAAAACTTTGTTGCATTAAATTCTATTATACACATATGCTCTGAAATGATGGGCTATCTGAGACAATGGATCACCTGACCAGAACAGTCACTCAAAACCAACTCGGCACAACTCAAAGTAATACCATATACAGTAGACAATGCACCACTATCGTCTCTGTCAGGTGGACATTAAGTCCAAAACTTTAATTTTTCAGGATTCAAATTCAAATGTAGCAGATCTACAAGCTCGACACGTGTCGGTTCGTTTCAAACTTGTAGATCTGATACTTTTGATGTTTTTGTGTGACTCTGTAGTGATCAAGTAGGGCGTTAATTTATGAAAACAACACAAAAAGTAAAATATGGAGATAAGGTTTCTGCCTACCATATCTAATAAAGTACCATATACTATAATCTGTCATATCCAACAATCGATCATATCTAATAATCTATTATATCCAATAATCTATCATCAATAACCTATATCCAATAATGTAACATATACAATAAACTATCATATCTAATAAACTATCATAATCCAATAAGGTACAAAGCCCACCATGTTATATAGGTAAACATATACGGAAGAAGACAACTTGTTCTGGGGAGGTTTGAAGCGTGCAGAAGGATGAAAATACTTGAAAAGGGAACAAGGTCAACTGGTTCCCTTTTCAAGTCATTTCTACCTTCCAGTTCCAACTCTGCCAAGATCCTAGAAATGCTGCTACAATATATGAACGAATATTCTCTCAATGGTTCTCAAAGTGGGGTCCGGGTACCCCCAGGGGTCCTTGAGGGAGTTCAAGGGGGTCCCCAGCAAAACGACTTACAAATATAGCATCAAAATGTAGTGTAACCACTTTAACTCTATTTCATACTTTGGCTATTTGAAAATAGCCGATCTACAAGCTCACAACGCATCACAATGTGACACGTTGTGAGCTTGTGGATCTGCTATTTTCATATTTTGAAAAGGCTTGAAAGTCATTTTGAAAAATGTAGGTGTGGCGCGCCACCTCAGCAATCCATCTCCCCGGGGTCGAGGGCATTGAAACAGGATAGACTCCCATCTCCCAGGGGTCGAGTGCATTGTAACAGAATAGACTTCCATCTCTGAATTATCTGAATTTCCCCTGCAGGATTTCTACATTTAGTATCATGTAGGAACAGTCTCTGAGTGCTACTGTAGGTTTGTGTGTAGCTATTCTGAAGATTGTATATTTGAAGATGACCTCTAACTGTACCTAATGACCTGTGAACTTTGTATGTTGAAGGTTTGTTGTGCAGGAATGTTGTCACGTGTGTTGCAGTGTATAAAAGGCAGTGCTGGACATTAACAAGTGAAATATTACTGTAATATTACTTTCCCCAGTAAGTAGTGGTGTAACTTATTACAATTGCCAGAGATGTTAAATTTATGAATCCAAGTAACTTTCCGTTAGAAGTTAAAATGGACGCAATTAGTTTTTAACCAAGATAGATTATATTAAGCGTATAATGTGTGTGAGTTTGTGTGTGTGTGTGTGTGTGTGTGTGTGTGTGTGTGTGTGTGTGTGTGTGTGCGTGTGTGTGTAGGTGCATGCGTGTAGGTACATGTGTGAGTGAGTGTTTTGACCTTTGCGTTTATGTTTGCAAGTTTGTTCATTTTGTAAAAAGGCTTAGCTTTAGTTTTTTTTATTTTTATTATTTCTTTGTGTTGGTTTAAGTTTTTTTTTAATCATATGGGATAATTGTCTGTTTGCAATTTCAGTTTATTGTCTCCGCCAGGCCGAAAGGCATGGCGAGAGTATGTTTTACCCCCTGTCCGTCCGTCCGTACGTCTGTCTGCGAGCGGCTAATCTCCGACACCGGCTAAGCTCCGAAACTGTGCACACACACTCCCTGGATGCCAATTCAGAACCTCTGCCCGAAATGTTTCACATAACCCTGTTTTCACTAGTAAGAGACCACACCTTCTGCTCAGGTTAAACAGCATTTATTGAACACAGTACAATGAAATATATGTGTATAGCTGGGGAGCCCAAGGTGGGGTGAGACTCAAGGTGGGGGTATAGTCTCGGGAGCCAGGCGACCGCCGCGGTTGCTCTGCTCGGGAGCAGTCTGTCTGCTCGGGAGCGGTCTGTCGCCTTCGCTCCGACACTGCCCCGCCCTGGGGCTCCTGGAGGAAGGAGAAGAAATAACGTTAGAAGGGCAAAATTGGTGAGAAAGGAGGTGGTTGGGGAGGAGGAGGGGATTTGGAACAACTAGCAGTGAACACAAACAGGTAGGGGCTGCAGACGCAGGTGTATTTATACTGTGGTGATGGCAGCGGAGATTGGCTGAGAGATAAGCAGCGCGGCTGAACTTGGTAAGGTGATTGCCTTACCAAGTTGAGCAGAGGTTGAGCAGAGGGAGGTCTCTACTCCTGAACATGTGTTGAATACAACTACATTTCACTAGTAAGAGACCACACCTTCTGCTCAGGTTAAACAGCATTTATTGAACACAGTACAATGAAATATATGTGTATAGCTGGGGAGCCCAAGGTGGGGCGAGACTCAGGGTGGGGGTATAGTCTCGGGAGCCAGGCGACCGCCGCGGTTGCTCTGCTCGGGAGCAGTCTGTCTGCTCGGGAGCGGTCTGTCGCCTTCGCTCCGACACTGCCCCCAAAAGGCTGGCTTGGAAGTGGCAAGGCCGGAAGGCGGAGAAGGATGGCATCCGTCGTGCATTGGTGGTTCAGTGGCAGAACTCCCTGGTTTCAGGTTCGGCTCCGAAATCTGGAAGAAACTATGGCATGTACCATGTAACCTCCGGGCGAAGGCCGAGTCCGGTCCATCCTGGCAAGGCCGGAAGGCGGAGAAGGATGGCGTCCGTCGTGCATTGGTGGTTCAGTGGCAGAACTCCCTGGTTTCGTGTTCGGCTCCGAAATCTGGAAGAAACTATGGCATGTACCATGTAACCTCCGGGCAAAGGCCGAGTCCGGTCCATCCTGGCCCAGGCTTCGGCCGGTCCGTGGACGGGATGCTGGGCAGTGGGGCGTACCTCGGCCGGGACCTGGAGAAGCCGGTGGCTTCTAGGCGGCGACTGTCGTGTGATTCCTCCTGTCCTTGGACCCTCGGTCGGGCGAGGAAAAACTCCCTCCGGGGAGGATGGAGGAGGAAGAAACCTCGGGAAGGATCGCGAAGGAGGGGACCCCCTTCCGGGGCGGACAGGCTAGGAAAACAGCGCCGGTTACGGTCGGCCTAGGTGGAGATGGGCGTTGCGCAGGTCGTGGACGTTCGTCCTTATGTAGGAGTGGTAGGCTTCTGAGGACCATCGGCCAAGGATGCGGACGAGGTGGTCTGACAGGCCGTGTCTGGATGCGGTGGAGGCGGCGCCGATTCGAAAGGAATGGCCGGAGTAGAGCTGCGGTGGAAGGCCGGAGAGGGCGAGGATTTGGCGGAGGTGATGGTGGAACCAGAAGCGGGTGACGATGGAACCGGTCTCGGTGATGAATAGAGGGTCGTGAGGAGTGGCGTTGAGGGATCGTCTGGTGGCGATGTAGCGGAGGATAGGCTCGTAAGGGCTGAGGGGCGAGTCCAGCTTAAAGAGATGGATGATGGATGTGTGCCCCTGGTCGGATTTGCTGCGCTTCAGTGTGAAGGTGAGGGATTCGCTGGAGTGGAAGGCGATGTCTGCTATGCTGGCGTGGTGTGACGGGTCGTACCGGGAGGAGGAGGACGTCATCTCGGAGCACCGCAGGAAGCCGAAGAACGCCAACAGAAACATGCATTCCAGGGTTAAGGAGACCAGGGGCGTGAGGTAGCCGGCACGGAGTGTGCGGAGGCAGTGGAATAGTAGGTCGGAGGTTAGAGGGTGGCGTCTGGGTGGAGTCCGGACTTCGCTGCGCTGGAGGCCGCGGAGCAGCATGGTGATGTGGGGGTGCGAAGTGTCCGGGCTCTGCGATCCGTCCATCAGTCGGAAGAAGAACCGGACTCCACTGAGGTAGACGTGGAGGGTCGAGGTGCGGAGGTGTAGTTGAGTGTGGCTGTAGGTGAGGAAAGCGGCGATGATGGTGACGTCTGATGACGGAAACGGGGTGCCGTTGAGGGTGTGGAACCGCTTGAAGGCGTTCCACGCCGTGAGGTAGCTGGATAGGGTCCTGGGTGCGAAGCTGTTAACGATGTGATGACGTGCCTGGGTGATGAGGTGTTGGAGCTGGGGGTTTAGGTGAAGATTGTCGTGGAAAACTGAGGAACCGGAGTTGGGTAGAGGTCGGCGTCCGGGGCGAGACGACGAAATTTCTGAAAAGAAAGGCGGGAGAGAGAATCAGCAATTTGGTTAGAGTGACCGGGGACATGAGCGGCGCGGAGGATGAATTGGTGGGTGACTGAGGTCCAGATGAGGCGGCGGAGGAAGGGCATAATGGCAGGGGAATTGGAACGGCCTTTGTTGATCATGTCAACGGTGGATTGGTTGTCCGAGTGCACCAGGATGCTCCTTCGGGACCACTCGTGCCCCCAAAGAAGCGCGGCAGTGACCAGAGGGAAAAGCTTGTGGAGTGCGGAGGAGGGGGTGAAGGCGAGGAATTCGGTTGACCACTCTGAGGCGAACCAACGGCCCTGGTAGTAGCCCCCGTAGCCGATGGAGGGGGCTGCGTCGGTGTACAGCTGAATGTCGTCGGGGTTGGATACGAGCGTGTCGTAGAAAAAGGTGATTCCGTTCCAGTTGGCTAACAGGTGACACCAGAGGTGGAGGTCGGTGCGGCAGGAGGGAGTGATGGTGACTTGGTCGTGCAGGTTGGGAACGGAGGAAGCTGTGGCGAGGAGGTGAGAGATGAAGGGGCGGGCTTGGGGAATTATGCGGAGGGCAAAGTTGAGGTGACCGAGGAGTGCGAGTAGTTGGCGTTTGGTGCAGTGAGGGGTGAGAATATAGTTTTGGAGGAGAAGGGTGATGCGGTGGAGCTTCTCGAGGGGAAGGGAGGCCTTAAAAGCCACAGTGTCCAGGGTGATCCCTAGGAACTCCAGTGAGGTGGAGGGGCCGATGGTTTTGGCTTCGGAGAGGGGGACTCCGAGGTCTTTGAAGACCGAACGGAGTATGTTCAGGCCTTGGGCTGGGGGGGTTGAGGTGGGCTCGACGATTAGGAAATCGTCCAATAGGTGGACCAGGTGAGGGATGCGGTGGTTGTTAAGGAGGATCCAGCACAGTGCTTCGGCCAGAGAATCAAACAGCTTGGGGCTGCTCTTGCACCCAAACGTTAATCGAACTGCGAAATAATAGGAGCCCTTCCAGAGCACGCCAAAGAAGGGCCAGTGGTCGGGGTGGAGGGGTAGTACCTTGAAGGCGTTGGTGATGTCTGCCTTAGATAGGAGGGCCCCGTGGCCGGCAAGGTGGATGAAACTGATGAAACGGGGCCTGCGGAACGCATTTGGGGTAGCGAACGAGATGCGTTGGTGGTAGTGGAAGGAAAGGATTTGGGGCGGGGCTTCTCAACGGCTGTGGAGCATGCTTCGGCCGGGTGAGATGGCGCTCCGCAAATGTCACAAGCCAGCGCAACCCTGGTCGCGAAGACCCTGCAGTAAAGTTCCTGATCCTGAGTTCCCCAGTAGGTGCACTGGTTGAATTGCTGCAGGCGGGCTGCTGCTAGCGTGGAAAACAAGATATGATAGTTATAGAAACCTATACCGCCGAACCGAATGGCCAGCTCCAGTACGTTGGTAAGGTACTGGTCCATTTCGGTCCGGCGGTCAGGGTAGGCGGAGCACAAGACGTCTCTGTAAAGGGAGAAGGCGTATGAAAATTCAACGGGGCTGAGGTCCCGGGACCGGGTAGGGAGGGACTGGCGTAGCTGCGCTAAGAAGCCGAGGGGGGTGGTGAACTCTCGGTTCCGTAGCGGGTCAGTGATGGAGGGTTGGAGTAATTGGGCCAGATCTACGTACGTACCGGAAATGATCTGTTGGCGGAGGGCAGCGGGGACTAGGGAGGGCCGGTTTGCATCCTGTTGAGGAGCGGCGGCTGGAGTAGCAGTGGCGAGGGTGTGTGATGGGGCTGGTACCGGGAACGGGTTGAATGCGGTGGGCAAGAAGGCTCCTGAGAAGGGAGCTGAACTGGGGTTGGGAGGTGCGTGGGAGCCCTGGGCATACATAGAGGATAGAAATGAAAACAGCTGAGCTGGGTCAGGTAATGGCGAGGCCTGAGTGGAAAGTGCCGGCTGCAGCAGTGGAGGCGGGAGGGAGTAGGTGGGCGGCAGTGCGCCCTGAGCGAGGGGCAGGGCTTGAGGCGGGGGAGGTGCCGCCTGAGCGAGGGGCAGGGCTTGAGGCGGGGGAGGTGCCGCCTGAGCGAGGGGCGGGGCTTGGGGAAGGGGAAGTGCCGCCAGAACGAAGAGGTCGTAGAGCGGCAGGGGAGGTGCCGCCTGAACGACTGGTGCTGCCTGAGCGAAGAAGTCGTGGGGCAGTAGGGGAGGCGGGGGGGCTGGCTGAGCCTGGAGGCGTGCTGTCCGGGGGCGTCTAGCGGGGGGAGGGGACTGGGGTGCGAGACGCCGTGCGGCGTGGGGAGGAGCAAGGGAGACGGCCGGTGTGTGGCTGCGTGCCGGGCGCCGATGCTGCGCTGGGGGTGAAGTTGGGACTGGTTGAACGGAGGCGTGGGGAGAGGGCGCGGTGCGCCGCGGCTGCTGCCTTGCGGGGGAGCGGGAATGGGAGGGAGGGGGGGGGGTTGGAGGAGGGTGGGGTGCGCTGCTGCACCACCCGCCGGCGTGCTGGTGAGGGAGAGGAGGGAGGGAGGTGGGGAGATGGCGAAATGCGCCGCAATGGCCGCCGTGCGGGGGAGAATGGCGAGGTGCGGAGAAACACCTGCCTGCGAGGCGTGAGCCCTGCGGGGGAGGGAGGCGGGGGAAGGGAGGAGGGAAGGTGGTGGGGAGAAGGCGAGGCACTGGCCGCAGTGGCCGGTACCTGCCTGTGAGCTGGAGGAACGTAAGAGGCTTGCGTCGGCCGGCGTGAGGGTGAGGGAGGGGGGGGGGGAGGAGGAGGGCCGAGCGCTCACCTTACGTTGGGAGGGAGGGTAGGGAGCAGCGGGAGAAGTGGCTGAGGATGACGGGCGGGCAGCGGAGCTGGAGCGAGCGCCCCGAGTGGGCGGGGTCGATCCTGCTGCGGGGGAGGGGGGCGCAGTGCGCTGTGTGCGGAGGTAGGCCAGGTAGGCTGCAAACAATTCATTTTTGCGGTAATTTTTTTTAAATGGGACACCCCTCGCCGTGAGGACCCCCTGCAAGCCGATGACCGTCCAATCTTGAATTGATTGCAGAGGCAGGGCTTGCCTCTGCGGACGGCCACCGGTTGCAAGAGGCTCGAGGCGAGAGGCTCCGAGGCGAGAGGCTCCGTGGCGAGAGGCTCCGAGGCGAGAGGCTCCGTGGCGAGAGGCTCCGTGGCGAGAGGTGGTGGGTGTCTGGCTGTGATGAGAATCGGGTCCGCTGTCCTGCTCTTCTCGGCGCTGCTGGGCTGGGGGAAGCGAGCGTTGGTTTCCCGTGCTGCTGGTCTCGCGGTGGACAGAGCGGCTGGAGCGGCCGCTGTCGGAGACGTGCGAATATTCGGAGAAGAGCTCCTCGTCTGACGCATTGATCTGCAGCTCGTCCATGACGGACGGCGGCCCGAAACTTAAACAAGAACTATACTACCTGGCTTACCTGCTTACCTGCTGTGGAACACTTGGATTAAGTTTTTTTAAATGCTGAACTGGCGAAGCTAAGTGCTTTAAACGGGTCTGCACGGGGAGTTTAGCTGTTATAAATGCAAATGACTCACGGTGGAGACGCGCGTTTGTTTTAGATGACTACTAGCGATAAATTCGATTTGGAACGATTTGGAACAACTAGCAGTGAACACAAACAGGTAGGGGCTGCAGACGCAGGTGTATTTATACTGTGGTGATGGCAGCGGAGATTGGCTGAGAGATAAGCAGCGTGGCTGAACTTGGTAAAGTGATTGCCTTACCAAGTTGAGCTGAGGTTGAGCAGAGGGAGGTCTCTACTCCTGAACATGCGTTGAATACAACTACATATAGCACCACCAGGAGGCCGATTTGTGCAAAACCCATTTACTCCTACAGATTTTATCCAAACGTCTTGCAAATCGGTACACAGTATCTCTATAGTCATGTGATCAACACGGATCTGTCCGATTTTCCATATTCCATCCTCATTGGCTAAGGTTGGCTTCCAAAGTTTGCAGGATTGGTCCGTTTTGAACAAAATGCCTCAAATCATGAACGCAGCTTGCAATGTCCGTGAAATTTCAAACGCACATTCCCACTAGGCCGAGGAGGAAATGGCAACCTTGTCACATTGGCCTGTTATAGCGCCACCAGCAGGTCTAATTTAGCAAAACACATTTTTGGAACAAAATGCCTCAAATCATGAATGCAGTGTCTGATTGCCGTGAAAGGCCTAAGAAGAAATGACACCCTTTTCACATTGGCCTATTATAGCGCCACCAGGAGGCCACAATAACGTACCTGACCTGGCGGAGACCTGTGCTACGAGGAGCACTTTTTCTAGTTTATCCTTTAAAATTGGCCTAAGGGAGGACCGATGTTACGCTCATCACCAGGACTCAACCATAATAAGGAGTTCTAATGCAGCTACAGTATGCCGAAATATGGTGTGTTGTCTAACCTCAATGTGTCGTCATCGCACCAGGCGCAAACAAATCACTCAGCTCCATATATGGGCATATACTGATGACATCAGGGATCTCCATATATGGGCATAGCAGGGACATGGACTGACAGATACGTAGATCTCCATAGGGGCATAAAACGGACAAGGATTGATAGATACAGAGATCTCCATATATGGGCATACAAGGGACAAGGACTGACAGATACAGAGATCTTTAGTTGTTGTTTTTTATTATTTGTTATGTTTTTTGTTTTTTTACGTATCGTTGTCGGGCAGAAACCAGCTATCTAAATGTTTCAACTTAAAAACAAAAAGAAGTATTAATCAGTGCTATTGAACACCCTTACGTCTGTGTGTAGGTTTTACAAATATTGAACCAATTAAAAATATTTAAAAAGCGCTGCTGAATAAACCTGCTAACTCCATTGGATCCTCAAACTGTCGGACAAACCAACTTGTGGAGGAGGTTTGTCCCCCATTGATTAGAAGGACAAAGTCAGACGGAAGAAATACGTATCTCCACATGGTCAAAAACCTCTTAACTCAACAGCTGTATTTGAGTAAAGTGATGATAACATAAGGACATATTCAAGTATCTGACAATGTAATGTGGTGAAAATAGCTCGTTTGGAAAACGGAAGAGAAGGTGTCTCTTGATGGAATAATCACAAGTTCGAGGGGTCCGGAAGAGTCGTTTCCAACAATCACTTTTATTGTCAAAATGGCGAACACATACAAGGGTCAATGTTGTACTGCGTGCTGTTTCTCAAATTCTCTCTAATGTTAGTGCCTATATACTATACACATTACTGTCTCCGGGGCGGGGTCTTAACACCCGCCTTTCAGTGACAGAACAATCGTCCACAGAAGCTCTGACTTCCTGCAGCAGCAGCTGTCGGAGTGTGACAAATTAGTATTCAGGCGCAACGATACTCAGTTTTTAAACATGTATCATAATCAGTACATTTGTTACTTGATTTCATTAGTTAAACAAATCTTTGTTCAATTATCTACATTCTATATTTCACACACATTAGAATAAGACCAAAACGTATTTCATTAAATCATTGCAAACCAAAGTTACACTCATACAGTCTTATTTAAAATACATGTTCATTTTGGAGCTTTCGTGTAAATAAACATTTATCCACCGTGACTTATTTATACTAGAATGTAGTGTTATAAAAAGAAACTTAAAGAAAGTCTAGGTTACTATTTTAGTATGTAAACCTCATTGATCTTTGATCTGTGAATCTTCAGTCCAGTTTTTATTAAAGCAGTAAAAGTAGAAATCCTTGGTACAATGTATCTTATGTATATTCAACAGGTTTTGGGTTTTTATATCAGAATATCATATAAGTTTACTATTTCTCATCCTGAGTCTACTTAGAAAAAGTTGCAACCAAATGATTAGACTAATTTACATTAGCTAATTTACATTAGCTAAATGCTTGTTTGAGAACACCTACCTGCCCTAAAATGTACTGTGTGGATGTGTTCTAGACAGACTGTCTTTATCCTCCCTGCCTGCCAGCTCTCTCCTGTCGGCCTTAATTGGCTGCTGGCTACCTCCGTCTGGAGTGAGGAGCACTAGGCCACAACTCACTATGTTCAATGTGTGATTTACTGCCTTTTAACAAAAAACATCTCCACCATGAATCTAGCCAACAACATGCAATTATAGTAGCTACAGTAATATTGACAGTAGCAATACCACAATGTAGAAATACTAACTAACTAACTAACTATTAACTAAAAGGCCTGCATTCAAAATGTTACTTGAGTAAAAGTACTAAAGTATTGGCATCAGCATAAAGGGAACCCAAAACAAAGAGAACCTTTACTTTATTTCCCTATTATGACACATTAAGGTGTAATACAATATGTACTTCCAGTTCTAACTTCTGCCGAGGTAATCAAATTAAGCAAATGGGGAAATTAACCAAAACAAGAAAGAGAAATGCTAGACAATATTGTTCTTATTGTTACACAATGACATTATAGGGGATTGTACACTGTAGGCCATTTTCCACCGGTTTTAAAAAAGCAGTCAACCAAAGACATTTAGTATTATAAGAAAACCTCACCTTTTTTTTCCAGACAATCCTACTAGTAACAGATTGTAAACAAGCTCCTTATAGTCTTTTAAACACATGTTGGTCATGTTTCAGTTTATCATCATTCTGGTCTTCTATATTTGAAGTGTATTCAGGTATCACAGCTCTAACCATTGAACCTTGCCCTTTGCTTGGTCTTTTTGGTGGACCATCAGAGGACCTTGATTTACAAAAGATAAACTTCGACATCAGAGCCTGTATGCTTTATTAACAAGGTGTCTGATTGTTATGAAATGGAAGAACAAGCATGTGGATCTGTGAGGTTATGCATTTCTTAAAATAGAAAACATATATGCTACACACTGTGAGGATCTACTGATAAGTTTGCGGCAGTTTGGCAGCCTTTTCTCTCCTTTATTGCTGCATTACATTATTCATGGTGGAACTAGTACTACGGTGAATTAATCTTGTTTATACATAATTATACAAATGTATATTCATCATTCTTTTTATTCTTATCATTACTGTCATTTATGTATTATCACTGCTATAATGTCTTAATACTTCGTGAACTGTGTGCTATATACTTGTCTGTTGTTTATACGTAGGTATATCTGAAAATAGCTAATCTACAAGATCGGCTATTTTCACAATATGTATCTGTGGAACCGAGTCAAACTACATGTAATGCCTCAACTTCTACAATTCCAAGTGCTTGTCAGGGTCGGGGGTCCCCAGTTCGAATGTGATTATTTTTGGAGGAACCACTGATTTACAACACCTGTTCAGTCCAACATTATGCTTGCCGGGGGAGCGTACATCCAAAATACTAAAAGTACAAGCATTTTAAAACTTTGTTGCATTAAATTCTATTATACACATATGCTCTGAAATGATGGGCTATCTGAGACAATGGATCACCTGACCAGAACAGTCACTCAAAACCAACTCGGCACAACTCAAAGTAATACCATATACAGTAGACAATGCACCACTATCGTCTCTGTCAGGTGGACATTAAGTCCAAAACTTTAATTTTTCAGGATTCAAATTCAAATGTAGCAGATCTACAAGCTCGACACGTGTCGGTTCGTTTCAAACTTGTAGATCTGATACTTTTGATGTTTTTGTGTGACTCTGTAGTGATCAAGTAGGGCGTTAATTTATGAAAACAACACAAAAAGTAAAATATGGAGATAAGGTTTCTGCCTACCATATCTAATAAAGTACCATATACTATAATCTGTCATATCCAACAATCGATCATATCTAATAATCTATTATATCCAATAATCTATCATCAATAACCTATATCCAATAATGTAACATATACAATAAACTATCATATCTAATAAACTATCATAATCCAATAAGGTACAAAGCCCACCATGTTATATAGGTAAACATATACGGAAGAAGACAACTTGTTCTGGGGAGGTTTGAAGCGTGCAGAAGGATGAAAATACTTGAAAAGGGAACAAGGTCAACTGGTTCCCTTTTCAAGTCATTTCTACCTTCCAGTTCCAACTCTGCCAAGATCCTAGAAATGCTGCTACAATATATGAACGAATATTCTCTCAATGGTTCTCAAAGTGGGGTCCGGGTACCCCCAGGGGTCCTTGAGGGAGTTCAAGGGGGTCCCCAGCAAAACGACTTACAAATATAGCATCAAAATGTAGTGTAACCACTTTAACTCTATTTCATACTTTGGCTATTTGAAAATAGCCGATCTACAAGCTCACAACGCATCACAATGTGACACGTTGTGAGCTTGTGGATCTGCTATTTTCATATTTTGAAAAGGCTTGAAAGTCATTTTGAAAAATGTAGGTGTGGCGCGCCACCTCAGCAATCCATCTCCCCGGGGTCGAGGGCATTGAAACAGGATAGACTCCCATCTCCCAGGGGTCGAGTGCATTGTAACAGAATAGACTTCCATCTCTGAATTATCTGAATTTCCCCTGCAGGATTTCTACATTTAGTATCATGTAGGAACAGTCTCTGAGTGCTACTGTAGGTTTGTGTGTAGCTATTCTGAAGATTGTATATTTGAAGATGACCTCTAACTGTACCTAATGACCTGTGAACTTTGTATGTTGAAGGTTTGTTGTGCAGGAATGTTGTCACGTGTGTTGCAGTGTATAAAAGGCAGTGCTGGACATTAACAAGTGAAATATTACTGTAATATTACTTTCCCCAGTAAGTAGTGGTGTAACTTATTACAATTGCCAGAGATGTTAAATTTATGAATCCAAGTAACTTTCCGTTAGAAGTTAAAATGGACGCAATTAGTTTTTAACCAAGATAGGTGTGTGTGTGTGTGTGTGTGTGTGTGTGTGTGTGTGTGCGTGTAGGTGCATGCGTGTAGGTACATGTGTGAGTGAGTGTTTTGACCTTTGCGTTTATGTTTGCAAGTTTGTTCATTTTGTAAAAAGGCTTAGCTTTAGTTTTTTTTATTTTTATTATTTCTTTGTGTTGGTTTAAGTTTTTTTTAATCATATGGGATAATTGTCTGTTTGCAATTTCAGTTTATTGTCTCCGCCAGGCCGAAAGGCATGGCGAGAGTATGTTTTACCCCCTGTCCGTCCGTCCGTCCGTACGTCTGTCTGCGAGCGGCTAATCTCCGACACCGGCTAAGCTCCGAAACTGTGCACACACACTCCCTGGATGCCAATTCAGAACCTCTGCCCCAAATGTTTCACATAACCCTGTTTTCACTAGTAAGAGACCACACCTTCTGCTCAGGTTAAACAGCATTTATTGAACACAGTACAATGAAATATATGTGTATAGCTGGGGAGCCCAAGGTGGGGTGAGACTCAAGGTGGGGGTATAGTCTCGGGAGCCAGGCGACCGCCGCGGTTGCTCTGCTCGGGAGCAGTCTGTCTGCTCGGGAGCGGTCTGTCGCCTTCGCTCCGACACTGCCCCGCCCTGGGGCTCCTGGAGGAAGGAGAAGAAATAACGTTAGAAGGGCAAAATTGGTGAGAAAGGAGGTGGTTGGGGAGGAGGAGGGGATTTGGAACAACTAGCAGTGAACACAAACAGGTAGGGGCTGCAGACGCAGGTGTATTTATACTGTGGTGATGGCAGCGGAGATTGGCTGAGAGATAAGCAGCGCGGCTGAACTTGGTAAGGTGATTGCCTTACCAAGTTGAGCAGAGGTTGAGCAGAGGGAGGTCTCTACTCCTGAACATGTGTTGAATACAACTACATTTCACTAGTAAGAGACCACACCTTCTGCTCAGGTTAAACAGCATTTATTGAACACAGTACAATGAAATATATGTGTATAGCTGGGGAGCCCAAGGTGGGGCGAGACTCAGGGTGGGGGTATAGTCTCGGGAGCCAGGCGACCGCCGCGGTTGCTCTGCTCGGGAGCAGTCTGTCTGCTCGGGAGTGGTCTGTCGCCTTCGCTCCGACACTGCCCCCAAAAGGCTGGCTTGGAAGTGGCAAGGCCGGAAGGCGGAGAAGGATGGCATCCGTCGTGCATTGGTGGTTCAGTGGCAGAACTCCCTGGTTTCGGGTTCGGCTCCGAAATCTGGAAGAAACTATGGCATGTACCATGTAACCTCCGGGCGAAGGCCGAGTCCGGTCCATCCTGGCAAGGCCGGAAGGCGGAGAAGGATGGCGTCCGTCGTGCATTGGTGGTTCAGTGGCAGAACTCCCTGGTTTCGTGTTCGGCTCCGAAATCTGGAAGAAACTATGGCATGTACCATGTAACCTCCGGGCAAAGGCAGAGTCCGGTCCATCCTGGCCCAGGCTTCGGCCGGTCCGTGGACGGGATGCTGGGCAGTGGGGCGTACCTCGGCCGGGACCTGGAGAAGCCGGTGGCTTCTAGGCGGCGACTGTCGTGTGATTCCTCCTGTCCTTGGACCCTCGGTCGGGCGAGGAAAAACTCCCTCCGGGGAGGATGGAGGAGGAAGAAACCTCGGGAAGGATCGCGAAGGAGGGGACCCCCTTCCGGGGCGGACAGGCTAGGAAAACAGCGCCGGTTACGGTCGGCCTAGGTGGAGATGGGCGTTGCGCAGGTCGTGGACGTTCGTCCTTATGTAGGAGTGGTAGGCTTCTGAGGACCATCGGCCAAGGATGCGGACGAGGTGGTCTGACAGGCCGTGTCTGGATGCGGTGGAGGCGGCGCCGATTCGAAAGGAATGGCCGGAGTAGAGCTGCGGTGGAAGGCCGGAGAGGGCGAGGATTTGGCGGAGGTGATGGTGGAACCAGAAGCGGGTGACGATGGAACCGGTCTCGGTGATGAATAGAGGGTCGTGAGGAGTGGCGTTGAGGGATCGTCTGGTGGCGATGTAGCGGAGGATAGGCTCGTAAGGGCTGAGGGGCGAGTCCAGCTTAAAGAGATTGATGATGGATGCGTGCCCCTGGTCGGATTTGCTGCGCTTCAGTGTGAAGGTGAGGGATTCGCTGGAGTGGAAGGCGATGTCTGCTATGCTGGCGTGGTGTGACGGGTCGTACCGGGAGGAGGAGGACGTCATCTCGGAGCACCGCAGGAAGCCGAAGAACGCCAACAGAAACATGCATTCCAGGGTTAAGGAGACCAGGGGCGTGAGGTAGCCGGCACGGAGTGTGCGGAGGCAGTGGAGTAGTAGGTCGGAGGTTAGAGGGTGGCGTCTGGGTGGAGTCCGGACTTCGCTGCGCTGGAGGCCGCGGAGCAGCATGGTGATGTGGGGGTGCGAAGTGTCCGGGCTCTGCGATCCGTCCATCAGTCGGAAGAAGAACCGGACTCCACTGAGGTAGACGTGGAGGGTCGAGGTGCGGAGGTGTAGTTGAGTGTGGCTGTAGGTGGGGAAAGCGGCGATGATGGTGACGTCTGATGACGGAAACGGGGTGCCGGTGAGGGTGTGGAACCGCTTGAAGGCGTTCCACGCCGTGAGGTAGCTGGATAGGGTCCTGGGTGCGAAGCTGTTAACGATGTGATGACGTGCCTGGGTGATGAGGTGTTGGAGCTGGGGGTTTAGGTGAAGATTGTCGTGGAAAACTGAGGAACCGGAGTTGGGTAGAGGTCGGCGTCCGGGGCGAGACGACGACATTTCTGAAAAGAAAGGCGGGAGAGAGAATCAGCAATTTGGTTAGAGTGACCGGGGACATGAGCGGCGCGGAGGATGAATTGGTGGGTGACTGAGGTCCAGATGAGGCGGCGGAGGAAGGGCATAATGGCAGGGGAATTGGAACGGCCTTTGTTGATCATGTCAACGGTGGATTGGTTGTCCGAGTGCACCAGGATGCTCCTTCGGGACCACTCGTGCCCCCAAAGAAGCGCGGCAGTGACCAGAGGGAAAAGCTTGTGGAGTGCGGAGGAGGGGGTGAAGGCGAGGAATTCGGTTGACCACTCTGAGGCGAACCAACGGCCCTGGTAGTAGCCCCTGTAGCCGATGGAGGGGGCTGCGTCGGTGTACAGCTGAATGTCGTCGGGGTTGGATACGAGCGTGTCGTAGAAAAAGGTGATTCCTTTCCAGTTGGCTAACAGGTGACACCAGAGGTGGAGGTCGGTGCGGCAGGAGGGAGTGATGGTGACTTGGTCGTGCAGGTTGGGAACGGAGGAAGCTGTGGCGAGGAGGTGAGAGATGAAGGGGTGGGCTTGGGGAATTATGCGGAGGGCAAAGTTGAGGTGACCGAGGAGTGCGAGTAGTTGGCGTTTGGTGCAGTGAGGGGTGAGAATATAGTTTTGGAGGAGAAGGGTGGTGCGGTGGAGCTTCTCGAGGGGAAGGGAGGCCTTAAAAGCCACAGTGTCCAGGGTGATCCCTAGGAACTCCAGTGAGGTGGAGGGGCCTATGGTTTTGGCTTCGGAGAGGGGGACTCCGAGGTCTTTGAAGACCGAACGGAGTATGTTCAGGCCTTGGGCTGGGGGGGTTGAGGTGGGCTCGACGATTAGGAAATCGTCCAATAGGTGGACCAGGTGAGGGATGCGGTGGTTGTTAAGGAGGATCCAATCCAGCACAGTGCTTCGGCCAGAGAATCAAACAGCTTGGGGCTGCTCTTGCACCCAAACGTTAATCGAACTGCGAAATAATAGGAGCCCTTCCAGAGCACGCCAAAGAAGGGCCAGTGGTCGGAGTGGAGGGGTAGTACCTTGAAGGCGTTGGTGATGTCTGCCTTAGATAGGAGGGCCCCATGGCCGGCAAGGTGGATGAAACTGATGGCGTGGTTGACGGAGGAATAGTGCATGGAATAGTCTTGGCTGGGGATGAGACTGTTGATACTGGGGACGGGAGTGTTGTGGGGGGAGGAGAGGTCCATGATGAGGCGCTTCTTCCCCGAGTACTTTCGGGTCGCCACCCCGATCGGGTTAATGCGGTAAACGGGGAAGGGAGGCTCGTCGAAGGGCCCCATCATGAACCTCTCCTCAACCTCCTTGGCCAGTAATGTGTCGACCGCTTGGGGGTCTTGGGTGGCGGACTGGAGGTTATGACAGGTGTGGGAAGTGGTGGGGGTGACTACTAACCCGTGGTGAAAACCATAGGTGAAGCCGTTGATGATGAAGGTGACGAAGGGCCGGTCGGGGTGGTTGCGGAGTGCGGTGGCAAGGGCTGGGATGTTGACGGGAGTGCTGAGGAAGTGGCCTAGTCATGCTGTTGGGTTGTGAGGGCAGGCGGTGCGTGTATGGGCACCTCCACAGAAGGAGCAAATGTGGAGGTACCGGCAGGCCGATAGGTGGCAACCGCGATTGTTAAAATTGTTGCACACGGTGCGGCCTCCCTGGAGGAGGATAGGCCTCCCCAATTTGTCAGTCCCGCCGGAGTTCCGGGCGGGGTTAGTGACGGCTGCGGAGGGGGCGGGCCTGGGAATGAGGGGGGGCGGAGGGCCTGCGGAACGCATTTGGGGTAGCGAACGAGATGCGTTGGTGGTAGTGGAAGGAAAGGATTTGGGGCGGGGCTTCTCAACGGCTGTGGAGCATGCTTCGGCCGGGTGGGATGGCGCTCCGCAAATGTCACAAGCCAGCGCAACCCTGGTCGCGAAGACCCTGCAGTAAAGTTCCTGATCCTGAGTTCCCCAGTAGGTGCACTGGTTGAATTGCTGCAGGCGGGCTGCTGCTAGCGTGGAAAACAAGATATGATAGTTATAGAAACCTATACCGCCGAACCGAATGGCCAGCTCCAGTACGTTGGTAAGGTACTGGTCCATTTCGGTCCGGCGGTCAGGGTAGGCGGAGCACAAGACGTCTCTGTAAAGGGAGAAGGCGTATGAAAATTCAATGGGGCTGAGGTCCCGGGACCGGGTAGGGAGGGACTGGCGTAGCTGCGCTAAGAAGCCGAGGGGGGTGGTGAACTCTCGGTTCCGTAGCGGGTCAGTGATGGAGGGTTGGAGTAATTGGGCCAGATCTACGTACGTACCGGAAATGATCTGTTGGCGGAGGGCAGCGGGGACTAGGGAGGGCCGGTTTGCATCCTGTTGAGGAGCGGCGGCTGGAGTAGCAGTGGCGAGGGTGTGTGATGGGGCTGGTACCGGGAACGGGTTGAATGCGGTGGGCAAGAAGGCTCCTGAGAAGGGAGCTGAACTGGGGTTGGGAGGTGCGTGGGAGCCCTGGGCATACATAGAGGATAGAAATGAAAACAGCTGAGCTGGGTCAGGTAATGGCGAGGCCTGAGTGGAAAGTGCCGGCTGCAGCAGTGGAGGCGGGAGGGAGTAGGTGGGCGGCAGTGCGCCCTGAGCGAGGGGCAGGGCTTGAGGCGGGGGAGGTGCCGCCTGAGCGAGGGGCAGGGCTTGAGGCGGGGGAGGTGCCGCCTGAGCGAGGGGCGGGGCTTGGGGAAGGGGAAGTGCCGCCAGAACGAAGAGGTCGTAGAGCGGCAGGGGAGGTGCCGCCTGAACGACTGGTGCTGCCTGAGCGAAGAAGTCGTGGGGCAGTAGGGGAGGCGGGGGGGCTGGCTGAGCCTGGAGGCGTGCTGTCCGGGGGCGTCTAGCGGGGGGAGGGGACTGGGGTGCGAGACGCCGTGCGGCGTGGGGAGGAGCAAGGGAGACGGCCGGTGTGTGGCTGCGTGCCGGGCGCCGATGCTGCGCTGGGGGTGAAGTTGGGACTGGTTGAACGGAGGCGTGGGGAGAGGGCGCGGTGCGCCGCGGCTGCTGCCTTGCGGGGGAGCGGGGGTGGGAATGGGAGGGAGGGGGGGGGGGTGGAGATGGGCGGGGTGTGCTGCTGCACCACCCGCCAGGGGGGTGGTGAGGGAGAGGAGGGAGGGAGGTGGGGAGATGGCGAAATGCGCCGCGATGGCCGCCGTGCGGGGGAGCGGGAATGGGAGGGAGGGGGGGGGGGGTTGGAGGAGGGCGGGGTGCGCTGCTGCACCACCCGCCGGCGTGCTGGTGAGGGAGAGGAGGGAGGGAGGTGGAGAGATGGCGAAATGCGCCGCAATGGCCGCCGTGCGGGGGAGAATGGCGAGGTGCGGAGAAACACCTGCCTGCGAGGCGTGAGCCCTGCGGGGGAGGGAGGCGGGGGAAGGGAGGAGGGAAGGTGGTGGGGAGAAGGCGAGGCACTGGCCGCAGTGGCCGGTACCTGCCTGTGAGCTGGAGGAACGTAAGAGGCTTGCGTCGGCCGGCGTGAGGGTGAGGGAGGGGGGGGGGGAGGAGGAGGGCCGAGCGCTCACCTTACGTTGGGAGGGAGGGTAGGGAGCAGCGGGAGAAGTGGCTGAGGATGACGGGCGGGCAGCGGAGCTGGAGCGAGCGCCCCGAGTGGGCGGGGTCGATCCTGCTGCGGGGGAGGGGGGCGCAGTGCGCTGTGTGCGGAGGTAGGCCAGGTAGGCTGCAAACAATTCATTTTTGCGGTAATTTTTTTGAAATGGGACACCCCTCGCCGTGAGGACCCCCTGCAAGCCGATGACCGTCCAATCTTGAATTGATTGCAGAGGCAGGGCTTGCCTCTGCGGACGGCCACCGGTTGCAAGAGGCTCGAGGCGAGAGGCTCCGAGGCGAGAGGCTCCGTGGCGAGAGGCTCCGAGGCGAGAGGCTCCGTGGCGAGAGGCTCCGTGGCGAGAGGTGGTGGGTGTCTGGCTGTGATGAGAATCGGGTCCGTTGTCCTGCTCTTCTCGGCGCTGCTGGGCTGGGGGAAGCAAGCGTTGGTTTCCCGTGCTGCTGGTCTCGCGGTGGACAGAGCGGCTGGAGCGGCCGCTGTCGGAGACGTGCGAATATTCGGATTGACGCATTGATCTGCAGCTCGTCCATGACGGACGGCGGCCCGAAACCTAAACAAGAACTATACTACCTGGCTTACCTGCTTACCTGCTGTGGAACACTTGGATTACGTTTTTTTAAATGCTGAACTGGCGAAGTGCTTTAAACGGGTCTGCACGGGGAGTTTAGCTGTTATAAATGCAAATGACTCACGGTGGAGACGCGTGTTTGTTTTAGATGACGACTAGCGATAAATTCGATTTGGAACGATTTGGAACAACTAGCAGTGAACACAAACAGGTAGGGGCTGCAGACGCAGGTGCAGCGGAGATTGGCTGAGAGATAAGCAGCGCGGCTGAACTTGGTAAGGTGATTGCCTTACCAAGTTGAGCAGAGGTTGAGCAGAGGGAGGTCTCTACTCCTGAACATGCGTTGAATACAACTACATATAGCACCACCAGGAGGCCGATTTGTGCAAAACCCATTTACTCCTACAGATTTTATCCAAACGTCTTGCAAATCGGTACACAGTATCTCTATAGTCATGTGATCAACACGGATCTGTCCGATTTTCCATATTCCATCCTCATTGGCTAAGGTTGGCTTCCAAAGTTTGCAGGATTGGTCCGTTTTGAACAAAATGCCTCAAATCATGAACGCAGCTTGCAATGTCCGTGAAATTTCAAACGCACATTCCCACTAGGCCGAGGAGGAAATGGCAACCTTGTCACATTGGCCTGTTATAGCGCCACCAGCAGGTCTAATTTAGCAAAACACATTTTTGGAACAAAATGCCTCAAATCATGAATGCAGTGTCTGATTGCCGTGAAAGGCCTAAGAAAAAATGACACCCTTTTCACATTGGCCTATTATAGCGCCACCAGGAGGCCACAATAACGTACCTGACCTGGCGGAGACCTGTGCTCCGAGGAGCACTTTTTCTAGTTTATCCTTTAAAATTGGCCTAAGGGAGGACCGATGTTACGCTCATCACCAGGACTCAACCATAATAAGGAGTTCTAATGCAGCTACAGTATGCCGAAATATGGTGTGTTGTCTAACCTCAATGTGTCGTCATCGCACCAGGCGCAAACAAATCACTCAGCTCCATATATGGGCACAAAAGGGGTAATGCCCATATATGGGCATATACTGATGACATCAGGGATCTCCATATATGGGCATAGCAGGGACATGGACTGACAGATACGTAGATCTCCATAGGGGCATAAAACGGACAAGGATTGATAGATACAGAGATCTCCATATATGGGCATACAAGGGACAAGGACTGACAGATACAGAGATCTTTAGTTGTTGTTTTTTATTATTTGTTATGTTTTTTGTTTTTTTACGTATCGTTGTCGTGCAGAAGTCCAGCTATCTAAATGTTTCTACTTAAAAACAAAAAGAAGTATTAATCAGTGCTATTGAACACCCTTACGTCTGTGTGTAGGTTTTACAAATATTGAACCAATTAAAAATATTTAAAAAGCGCTGCTGAATAAACCTGCTAACTCCATTGGATCCTCAAACTGTTGGACAAACCAACTTGTGGAGGAGGTTTGTCCCCCATTGATTAGAAGGACAAAGTCAGACGGAAGAAATACGTATCTCCACATTAATGGTCAAAAACCTCTTAACTCCACAGCTGTATTTGAGTAAAGTGATGATAACATAAGGACATGTTCAAGTATCTGACAATGTAATGTGGTGAAAATAGCTCGTTTGGAAAACGGAAGAGAAGGTGTCTCTTGATGGAATAATCACAAGTTCGAGGGGTCCGGAGGAGTCGTTTTCAACAATCACTTTTATTGTCAAAATGGCGAACACATACAAGGGTCAATGCTGTACTAATGCTGTACTAATGCTGTCAATGCGCTGTTTCTCTCTAATGTTAGTGCCTACAGTATATACTATACACATTACTGTCTCCGGGGCGGGGTCTTAACACCCTCCTTTCAGTGACAGAACAATCGTCCAATCACAGAAGCTCTGACTTCCTGCAGCAGCAGCTGCCGGAGTGTGACAAATTAGTATTCAGGCGCAACAGTACTCAGTTTTTAAACATGTATCATAATCAGTACATTTGTTACTTGATTTCATTAGTTAAACAAATCTTTGTTCAATTATCTACATTCAATATTTCACACACATTAGAATAAGACCAAAAAGTATTTCATTAAATCATTGCGAACCAAAGTTACACTCATACAGTCTTATTTAAAATACAGGTTCATTTTGGAGCTTTCGTGTAAATAAACATTTATCCACCATGACTTATTTATACTAGAATGTAGTGTTATAAAAAAAAACTTAAAGAAAGTCTAGGTTACTATTTTAGTATGTAAACCTCATTGATCTTTGATCTGTGAATCTTCAGTCCAGTTTTTATTAAAGCAGTAAAAGTAGAAATCCTTGGTACAGTGTATCTTATGTATATTCAACAGGTTTTGGGTTTTTATATCAGAATATCATATAAGTTTACTATTTCTCATCCTGAGTCTACTTAGAAAAAGTTGCAACCAAATGATTAGACTAATTTACATTAGCTAATTTACATTAGCTAAATGCTTAAGCCTGGTTTTTCACAGTCAGGGAAAAATACCGCAACTTAACTCTATTTTATACTTACTTATCTTATCTACGTTCCTTACAAACTTACTTTTTGGCTTCCAGCAACTGTCTTGCTCGCCTGCGAAATCAGTAAAAGAGAGGAACACATGATTTATGCTATTTACATTGATGACCACCATCTGTTTTCCTTATCAAAGTGTTTCAGTCTTTGAAGCTTCATCAGGTGATGTACTCACCACACCTTTCAATGTAAATGTGAGGACTGATTAGTCTTTTGTTAGGCAAACTCAGTCCCTCTTTGCTGGCACAGAAGATTTTGAGTGAGATTTATTTAACCTAGTTGCTTATTATTAAACCAATGTGTTATAACAAAATAACCTGGTAGTAATATTCTCATGGTTAATAACTACTTTTAGTCCTGAATATACCACTGTATAAAGTCACTGTAGGCCTACCAACTTTGATGAGGCAGTATTGTGTTGCTCTAAAAACATAGCTGGTTTCTGCCCGACAGCAGAGATATTTGTCAATGTCAGTGGATATTTGTCAGAAATTATTATAGAAAACATACCTGTTTTAAGTATTCACAATTAAAACTGGCACAGCTATATGCAGAGAAGATAGGCATGGAAAAAATGCACAGAGACTAAAACTAAGCACATTATGTATGATTGTAGTTAGTTTCAGATTGTTGTTTTTTAAACACACAATATGATTTCAGTTAGAGATCTTTCTTTTTTCCAATTCTAGTTTTAGTTATTTCATTAATTTCAGCTGACAATAATAACCATGTTACAGCTGCAGTGTGGCGTATGAGCCAGTAGATGGCAGCACAACACCAGGCCTCAACTCACAGTCAGTCCAGCAGAGCTGCTGAGTGGACTTTAGTTGCAAATGTAGGATTGTACAGTGTAGACTGAGATCCCAGATGTAAACTGTGGTCCTTGGAATCAAATAAAATACAAATCTTCCGTGATAAGATAAGACCTTGATCCCACAATATATGTACAGCGGGATATGTACTGTGTGTGTGTGTGTGTGTGTGTGTGTGTGTGTGTGTGTGTGTGTGTGTGTGTGTGTGTGTGTGTGTGTGCGCGCGCGCGTGCGTGTGTGCATTTATGGATGTTTGTGTTGCAGGACACTGCTGGCCCTCTCCCTCACCCCAAGGTCCCATAACTCTGACCCTGTCACAGTCACAGTCTCTCTCACACACACACACGCACACGCACACGCACACGCACACACACACACACACACACAGTCCATGCTTCTCTGCAGCGAATGAGAGGCGATGCTCAAAGCTCCAAGGACCCTGATCACTGCTGATGGACGGGTGATGAATGTCAATGAACCCAAGTATTTATGACACACACACACACACACGCACGCACGCACGCACGCACGCACGCACGCACGCACGCACGCACGCACGCACGCACGCACGCACGCACGCACGCACGCACGCACGCACGCACGCACGCACGCACGCACGCACACACACACACACACACACACACACACACACACACACACACACACACACACACACACACACACACACACGATCTGATCATGTATTTTCTGTTTGTTAAAGAGCTGGACAGACAGGGCAACCCCTGTTACTGACCAAACACTGATTACTAACACAATATAGAGCTATTTTACACTTACTTAGAGGTTTGGCCCTCAAGAGTTCGGGCCGTTACGTGGCCCTCACACCTAAGTCGCACCACCGATCCGACCGATATGTCAGGGTACCCGTTGTACCTGTCTGTCTGTGTCCCTTTTGTGCCCATATATGGAGATATCAGTATCTGACTGTCTACCTGTGTCCCTTTTATGTCCACATGGAGATCTCTGTCAGTCTTTATATGGGCATATCGGGTTTGTTTATGGCTATGTCTGAGTCAGAGTGATGTGGTCGTGGTCCTGCATATATGGGCATATCATGTTTGTTTATGGCTATGTTTGAATCAGAGTGACTTGGCCGTGGTCCTGCCTATGGGCGTTGCCGGTTTATTTATGGTTATGTCTGAGTCAGAGTGACATGCTTATGCCTATATATGGGGTTTGTGTATGTTATGTCTGAGTCAGAGTGACTTGGCCGTGGTCCTGCCTATATACGGGCATTTCGGGTTTGTTTATGGCTATGTTTGAATCAGAGTGACTTGGCCGTGGTCCTGCCTATGGGCGTAGCGGGTTTATTTATGGTTATGTCTGAGTCAGAGTGACATGCCTATGCCTATATATGGGGTTTGTGTATGGTTATGTCTGAGTCAGAGTGACTTAGCCGTGGTCCTGCCTATATACGGGCATTTCGGGTTTGTTTATGGTTATGTCTGAGTCAGAGTGACTTGGCCGTGGTCCTGCCTATATACGGGCATATCGGGTTCGTTTATGGTTATAAATGAGTCAGAAGGACATGGCCGTGGTCCGCCTGCCTGCCCAACCATTAGCCAATTTTAATATAGGATGGGGGTTGAAAACTGGAGGCGGCAGTGGCTCAGGAGTTAGAGGGGCTGCTTGGGAATCAATCCCGGGCTCCCCCTGTGTTACTGCTGACGTGTCCTTGAGCGAGACACTGAACCCGTAACTGCTCCTGATGAGCAGGGGTATGCCTTGCATGGTTTCTTCCGCAGTCTGTGTCACCTTTAAACTGTCTGGATAGGGAGTCTATATTCAATAGATGTGTTTTCATTGACAATAATGAAGACATGCTCAGCCAGACACACCAAGAAGATCATACCAAGGTCACAGTATTGACAGCAGGGTCAGCCTGGTCCACTAGTTCAGGTCACCTCAAGTCTTTTCAGTTAATTTAGTTACACCACTGTTCCTCAATGTCGGGTCCAGAGACCAGTGTTGGGCAAGTTACTTAAAAAATAGACTAGCTATAGTTACTGAGAAAAAGACTATACCTATCATTGAAAGCAATTATCATTATGAAATGTAGTGGATAAAACACAATAGAACACAAAAGATATGTTTTGAAACTTTTGACAGGCATATTTATTGTAGCCTCAACTTGCCTTCAAACCAAGTAGCCTAGTGTACTTTGCAATGTGAAATAAATACACTACATTATAGCAGTGTAAAGATAAACTATACTATTTTGGCAGTGTGCAAATACAACAACTACACTCTTTTGACAGTGAAAAATCGTAATTAAAAAACTGCCAAACATAAAACAAATAATATAAACTCCATTTACCAACTGGAGACATCCAGTCATCATTGGTGGGAAAACAAAAGATTCCCATCCTCGCAAAGAGAAGCTAACAGTTGAGGTTTAACAATAATCAATCAATCAAATGAGAAAAAGTGCTTTCAGTCTCATAATTAAATACTAAATACAGATACCTTGAGATGCTTTGCAGTATACTGCATTGTCTGATATGTGCAATGCATAATAAAAGGTATTCGACCAAATCACAAATGGGTTAACAAAACTCCAAGACTCCTTCAGTCTCTTTAGTATTGTAAATGTATTCCCTCTGTCTACCCCTCCAAACATGAATATATTTATCTTCAGAAAACATTTTCCCACATTTATTTATTCCTTATAGTCCTCAAACCAATGGTTGTATCTCAAGAGAATGATAATGATCTTTTTATATAGCCCCTTTCATACATAAAATGCAACTCAAAGTACTTTACGCAAAAAAGAAAGCTGATTAAAGAAAAAAAGTAAAAAGAAGAGAAAAATAGCAATAAAAAAGGAAGCTTAAATCAAATCAAACTAATCCTAGAAAAATTGCTCTTTGGAGCACAGGTCTCCGCCAGGTCAGGTAGGTTATTGTGGGCCAGCAATGTTCGGAATTTGCCAATCAGGATGGAATAAAAAAAATCTGACAGATCTGACTTGATCACATGACCATAGAGATACAGATACCATGTACCGATTTGCGTGATGTTTGGACAACATCTGTAGGAGCAATATAAAAAAACAGTTTTGCATGAATATGCCTCCTGGTGGTGCTGTAATAATTAGATTTTGGTCAAACATGTGTTTAAGGGATATTTCACTTTCAAATAAAATAAAACATACACAAAAATATGAAAAAAGTAAGGCCCTCTAATGCGTGAGGGGGCCGTAATTTTTCCATAAATGTTTTCTTTTCTTTAAAAAATAAAAGTGAAATATCCCTTTAAACACAGTTTCAGAATCCTTAAATACTTATTATTCACCTAAAAGTCAAAGCTGAAATTGGTGTGTAAATTTGAAAAGGACATACGGACAAACAGGAGCGAACACAGTCTCCGGCGTTCGGCTGTCCAGCCTGGTGGAGACAAAAACAGGGTAGAGGTGACACCATAGATACCATTGCAATGGAAACACATTACATTCAGCCCTGTGTAGGGCGGCCACCCCGCCTGGTGGAGATCTGCACTCTGCGGAGGGTGCCTTTCTAGTCAAATACTGGTGTGTCTGACTGAGGCTACATTGTTAGCATGAACAATTCAATATGTGTGTGTGTGTGTGTGTGTGTGTGTGTGTGTGTGTGTGTGTGTGTGTGTGCGTGCGTGCGTGCGTGCGTGCGTGCGTGCGTGTGTGCGTGTGTGCGTGTGTGCGTGTGCGTGCGTAACCAATGAATGTGCATGTGTAACCGATGAATTTCTGTAAATGAGCACATTTAAATTCATGGTCAGGGGTACACGTCATTCTGCAGTGTTTTCTGACACAAGATCTACTTAACTGTTTTCCAATGCTGCTGAGATCTACCATCACCAGACAGTGAGAACCACCTCTGCTTTTACGTATTAATAATACGTATCAATCAGATAAATGCAAATGTTGTATAAAATAATCATAATAATACAAACCTAACATATAATAAGTCAATAATATGAATAATAAAGGCAAAATTAATTCTTAAGGAAGTGTGGGAAGTGTGGGAAGTGCTGATGACAGCACTTGCAGTTTCTGGCCTACTGTACATACTATGGTTGAAATGTCAGTTCCATTTTTTTTTCTCAGGTCATTGTTGGCTGGAAATGTCTTGTCAGATGATTTGTGGTTTGTCAGAAAGCGTCTTTCCAAGTTCCCTTTCTTCATCATCGCTGTTGCTAGTGGGACAAAACTGTGACCAGTTCCTCTCTTTACACACGATAGGAGGTGAAGTGTCCATCTTAACTTTAACAATAGCTTCATGAAAACAGACAGTCATGTTGCTAGTTGAGATTTCAGCCATCAGTGTCCATCAATGTCCATTCTGCATGAATATTGTATGTCTTTTGTCTCTTAATGTCTCTATCCAAACTCAACAAAATAAATGAAAAAAGTAAGGTCCTCTAATGTGTGAGGGGGCCGTGATTTTTCCATTACTCTTTTCTTTTCTTTAAAAGCAAAAGTGAAATATCCCTTTAAACACAGTTTCAGAATCCTTAAATACTTATTATGCACCTAATAGTCAAAGCTGAAATTGTTGTGTACATTTGAAAATAATGTATATAAATATCAAGTCAAGTTTAGTCCATTGTTAAACAGGAAACAAAAGAATCAAATGTGTACAGTATGTGTGTGACAAAATTTGTAGGAATAGTAGCCCAAAAAAATGTTTTGAAGAAAACGCTAAATGGTGTAAAAATTTGGGAGTGGAGGTCCTTTCTTGGTCTACCAAGAGTGTGTGTGCAAAGTTTAACGGCGATCGGTCCAACTGTTGTTCACAACAGAGTGTGTGTGTGTGTGTGTGTGTGTGTGTGTGTGTGTGTGTGTGTGTGTGTGTGTGTGTGTGTGTGTGTGTGTGTGTGTGTGTGTGTGTGTGTGCGCGTGCGTGTTTGTACTGTATAATGAATGCACTTCTATAAATCATGCAAGTCAATTAGGCCTATTTGTCATTATTGATAGTATACTAATTTAATAATTTTGTTTGTTTGGATTCCAGGAAGACACCAGATTTAGCTTTTGGGATCCAGGGTCCCCAGCTGAAACATAACTCATGTTCTAAAACGGGGTTCTGCAATGTTTTCAGGCACACGATTTACTTAAAGGTGAGATCTACCTTCACCAGACACTGAAAACCACCACAACCTTGATGTCTTATTATACGCTTCTAGAGTAATGTGAACATTGAGTAAGTCAATAATAAGTAACAAGTTTAACATTAATATTAAAGGCAAGATCAATTCTGAAAAAAAGTGTGGGACTTCTAAAATGCTGATGACAGCACTTGCAGTTTCATGTCCTGTACATATGTTGACATTTCAGTTCCTTTTTTTTATTTTTGTTGTTGGTTGGAAACGTCTTGCCAGATGATTTGTGGTTTAATTTTCAGAAAGCGTCTTTCCAAGTTCCCTTTCTTCATCATCTAGAGGGACAAGGCTGTGACCAGTTCCTCTCTTGACACACAATAGGAGGTAAAGTGTCCATCTTAACTTTAACAACTAGCTTCGTGAAAACAGTCATGTTGCTAGTTGAAATTTCAGCCATCAATGTCCATTCTGCGTGGATATTGTCTCTGCGTGGATATTGATGCTAGGGTTCAAGTGATTATAAGGTAAAAATAATAAATCATATCACACAAAGATTTGGCGGACCCCTGTAGTAACTCTGAGGACCCCCTAGGGGTCCTGGACCGCCTGTTGAAGACCCCTGAATGATCTATCTAAAGAACGCTGACTGCTCTGTCTGTAGACAGCTATGATGTCAGCTGACGCGCGTGTGTGTATGTGTGTGTGTGTGTGTGTGTGTGTGTGTGTGTGTGTGTGTGTGTGTGTGTGTGTGTGTGTGTGTGTGTGTGTGTGTGTGTGTGTGTGTGTGTGTGTGTGTAGCAGACGAGCGTCTCTGAGTCTGTGATGAGTCTGTCTATTGGAATGCACTCCCCAAAACTTTCAGAGATGCGCCCACCTTCCAATACTTCAAAACCACCATCAAAACCCACCTCTTCAATATCACTAAGCTAAAAGGTGTAAAAACATGAATAAATAGACGGCCTATTATTATTTCTTAATATTTCAAGAGGTTATTCAACTCTCTCCAACTGTCGTTTAACCGCACCTCATTATTATTATACAAACTCCTGCGTAGGACAGCACTAGGCTACGAAGCCTCTCCCAGGCCGTACGTGCGCGCTGATTCCCGAAGCTATCTGCGCAGCTTGTGTGGACGCACGTAAGACCCTTCATAAGGACCGCACGCAGTCCCTACGCAGCATGTCTTTGGGAAACCCGCCAGGTTACCCAAACAGCAAGTGTGGGGACATGATGTCTATTCCATAATCACTAAGTATTTCAACAGCATTGTGAAGGTCATATTGAGCGAAATATTACAATATGTGCTCTCACAGCTCACTGACAAATGAGGTGGAAGACTTAAAATATAGACTATAAATATAGATTCAAATAAAATAAAGGTAAAGAAATGTAACATAAATTACATTTTTAAAATATAGCTTTTGGCATTGAAAAGAACAGAGCATTTAAAATATTATAATATATAATACACCAAATATTGCATGGTCAAATGTCCATTCCCATGTCATTGTTTGACATGCAAACACAAAAGTATAACTAACCAACTAGGACACAAATGCAAGTAAAGAAAAAATAATGTAGGCAAAGCCCCATGATTATCTGAAAAAATGTTAAGATTGCATAATAATGCTCTCAAATTTTATTTGGAATTACAAAAGTAAACGGAAAAAACTCAGCGTGTTAACTCAAACTAGAGAAAAGGGAGGATTTAATTACCCAGATTTAATTATTTACTTTCATGCTACCCAAATAGATATCATAATGAAATGGATGAATAATTCAATTAAAACAAAATGGAAATTAATAGAAAAACGATTAACATTAATATCAATTGGAACATTACCCCATTTGAGTTTAAAGGAAATTCAAAAATATAATGGAAATAACAGATGTGTAGAAAATACATTAACAACCTGGAAATCTATTCGTAAAATGTATAAATGTGACGACATTTGTATATATTTGAGAGAGATAGCCAGAGATCCAGACTTTCTGCCAAATAACACAGATAAGATACCAGAAGAATGGGCCAGAAAGGGATTACAGGTATATTCACAGATGATTACAAATAACATGGTAGACCCTTTTGAAACCTTAGTTAATAAGTTTAATATAAATAGAAATAATTTCTTTAAGTATCTACAAATTAGAAGCTACCTCATGAAACAGCAGAGAGACCAGAGACAGATAATGCATGGGCTACTGGAATTTTTGAGCAAAAATAGAAATAGTGAAAAGAGTAAAATCTCAAAACTTTAAAAAAAATTGCAAGAAATTAAGGTAAAAGAGGATAATACCAAAGATAAATGGGAAAAATAATTATCAATAACAATTTTGCAAGATTATTGGAAAGAAGCATGCACAATATTTTTTAAGACGACACAATCAAAGTTTTGGAAAGAATTTGCTTGGAAAATTAATATGAGGATTTTTTTAACACCCAAAATGTTATCAAAATATAGACCAGCAGGCAGTGCTGAATGCTGGAGGAAATGTGCAGAACTGGAAGCAAATCATTTTCTATTCGTGCCCAAAATTGAAAATGTTTTGGGAGATAGTGAAAACAAATATAATAAATACATTTCCCTTAAGAAAACCCATACACCCAATCAATATTTTATTAGGTATTATTCCATTAGAAATACGCAGGGAGGGAGATAAATATCTGTATACAATACTACGTATCACTGCCTTAAAACAAATCACACGGAAATGGCTGCATGTAAACCCACCATCTATTAATAATTGGAAAATAACAGTTGAAAATATTAAAGAGATGGAAAGAATTACATACAAAATGAGAAACCGTGGAGATGAATTTGAAAGAAACTGGAGTAAATGGGACCCAGAAATACATGAAGTGTAAAAGTAGATTTGGGAGTACTGCAGGAAAGCTATCCCCCCCCCCTCCCTCTCTCTTTTCTTTTGTCCTCTTTTTCCTTTATTCTCTTATTTTCCATTTTTTGTATACATTTTTGTTGGTATATGTAATTTAAAAAATTAAAAAAATGATGCAGGATGAATTAAACAAGTAAAGAACTTGTAAGATAAATTAAATCAATAACATTTAATGTAATGTACGAACCTGCAATAAAGTATAAAAAAAGAAAGAAAAAAAGATTGCATAATAATCTCTGAACTTTATAAAACGTAGGACAGCATTGACCTTGCCAAAGGACACAAATGATTCATTTAGAATTAGTCCGGTGGATTGAGACGAAAATCGTTCACTTTTTCATAAAAGCGTGAAACTTGGTAGACTTGTACAGTTTGGGGCCCTGAACATTTTCAGATATGGAGCCATTGCAAAAACGCCCATGATTACAATTATATCATGTACAACATCATAAACTGTTCAGGTGAATAGGTAATGGTCAATTCAATAACGTTGTTTATGTCCAGATAGCTCAGTTAGTAGAGCACTCGCCTTAGGACGACAAGGTTCTGGGTTCCTCGGTGTAGCATGGCTTGGGTAACTAAGACATGCATCAAGTACTGAGAGATGATGGTAGTGTTGCACTCCACATCAGCAATCCAGGGATCTAGCACATTGAATTGGGAATAGACACCCTCGTTCTCAGCCAACACCGATGATAAGCCATTCTTACTTAGTCAGTGACGTTGAAAAAAGGAAATCACAATATCTAAGAAGGGTCATTCCTATGTTCCTAGAGTCCTACTGTATGTTCCACGACTTTCTATTCTGTTAACGCACATAGAGTTAACTTTTTAAAAGGTTTTTGGGTACTCTTTCTCCAAGGGCCCTGTGTTCAACTGCGTGCTATGTTCCTGGAACATTCCCAAACATATACAAACATCCTTTCTTATTATATATATTATAAGTTAATGATGGGCCCTATCTTGGGCCTATACTTGACCCATCTGCCTTACTACCTCTTATCCCTAAACGTTTTTTTGCATTTTTTACTATTTTTAAAAACATTTTTAAATACCAATAGCCGCCAAAAGCCAAAAGCAAAAGCTCACAATGTGTCGATGTAGATCGCCTAGTTGAACTATTTGAAAACGTTTTTCAAAATAGTAAAATATGGCTAATACGTTTAGGCATAAGGGGTAAGGCAAGCTAAGGCCCAGAGCATGCATGACACAACTGGTCCCTTATGTTTCAAGGCAGCCATCATTGTCATCACCAATTTGCTTACTGGCCCCAGGTTTAAGCTGTGTTTCTCAAGTCCATGACAAATATCTCTAAAACACTAAAATGTCTCGTTAAAATAATACTTGTTTTGTGTGCTTACATAGATGTTTATCTTGTTCTAATCTATTCTGTTGAAAGGTGCAGTCACTAAGTGATAAAATAATTGTCCCGCATCCCAATGAAACACCAGGTATAAAAAAAGAAATTGACATTGTAGTGAAAACAGCCAATCGGCAAGCTCACAGTCACATCAAGATGCATTATGAAGTTTGCGGTTATTATTGTGATTATTATTATGTGTGTATTTCCTGCTTATTTAGGATCTTATACCGGAGTGATAGGCCGATTTATTTTCTATATTATATATATCAACTCCTAGAATATCTCTATTCTAGGAGTTGATACATGCTTATATGAAGGTTAATACTGCTTATTTGGAGTTATAAACTGAAGTTATAATCCGAAGGTACAAATATATACAAATTCTAAAAGCCACAGCACAGCAGTGGACTTTACACATGTCTATTAAGTGTCACATGAGGGCATGTTGATTTATTAGGTCAGATGAGGAGCTGGGTGACAGTGGCTACTGTTTAGAACAGTGCTAAAGGCTGTACTGTGTTTCCACAGTTAAGATAACACACAAGTCACATGATTAGTCAACAGAAGGTTTACACCTACATGGGTAGACCAAACCGATATAAATGGAGTGGATGCTCACTATCAGGACAAAGTGTTCTACGTACAGTACCAGTGTTACTAGTTACCAGGGTGTTATTGCTGCGTTCGTAATTTTCCATTTCGAGCTCCGAGAGACTGACGGTAAGAATTGAGAGCGTGTTTACACAACGATAATATATTTCTGATATGGTTTATAGTTTTGTGTGTATATTTCATGTCATTAATTTGTTGTTACGTTGTTGTTTGTGTTTACTTTTATAATCCGACTATTTACTTGACTAATGGCCTACTGGCTTACTGGCCATACTGGCCTAAAAGTATTAGAGTGTGTTGGTATTGTGTGTCAGTATAATAAAACTATCAAAGACACAGGTCTGAGTTGTGTCCGTTAACTTGGTTGCTCAAATACCCTCTACAAGGGGAGATCTATTTAGTTGCATTGCTTGTGTGACTGGCTAGATAGTTGTACAATCACAATGTATTCATTTCTGTGTTTTTCCATTGTAATTTTGGTGTTGATAAATGATTCTATATACTGTTTTTATGTTGTTTTATCTCATATGATTATAGCCTATATATGTTGCCAGAACCATTATAATAATTGCATGCTTTTCAAAAATAAAACAAAAACAGACTTAATTGGAAGGATTCACATTTAAACCTTTTTCAGTTAATGTAGCCACTGCCACCTTCCTGTGACTCCATTTGGGGTCCTAACCCACAGTTTGAGAACCTCTGTTTTAAATGGTATCACTGTAATCCTTAACCATCAAAACATAGATGTAGACATCACCTATTCTGTATTATCATGTTTTGTTTAGGACGCTGGTCATAACTGGCGACCTAGCTGGCAGGCAACATGAGTCGGGACCTAAGGTCGCAACCCCCCCTACATACACGTGCATGGCTGCACGCACGCACGCACGCACGCACGCACGCACGCACACACGCACACGCACACACACACACACACGCACACGCACACGCACACGCACACGCACACGCACACGCACACGCACACACACACACACCCAAAGGTTCAGAACGCAACACTGACAGAGAGACATAAAGATGATTGTGTGTATTATAAATGAAAGTACAGCATAAACATACAGTACATCCTGCCATCTGGTCTGGCTGAGACAAAAAAGGAAGAAGAAAAAGAGGTTAAGGATGAGCTCATATACTGTATCTGCTAACATTGTCCCATTTATCGGACAGCTGCTTGCATTTACTTAATGGGAAGTTTGCACGACTGGTAGAACAATAATACTTCACTATTATTTCAAAGCATTCATCTTCATCTTCCTCTTTTGTGACTTTAAGTTTTCCAACATGTCCATGCCTGAGGACGTGTATGTCAACACCGGGCCAGATCTGACGAAGAAGGTCAGATCTGGCCGAGGAGAGAGACAGATGGAGATGGAGGAGAGAGGAGAGATAGAAGATGATATCTATCTCAATCCAGACGACCTTGACCACATCTATGAGAATGCAGACAACCTTGACCCTGGGACAAAGCAGGATGCTGCACAGAACAACACAGCACAAGAGCAGCATGGAGGTAAAATTTAAGAAAATATGTACAGAGGTTACCTAACACGTGTATTAACACAATTAAAAAAGAACTGTAGTCGACCAAAGTGCTGTACAGGTCAAGAAACAATGCAACAAAACAATAAAATCCAATACAATTAAATACAATCAAATACAATCAAATACAACCAAATACAACCAAATACAATCAAATACAGTCAAATGCAATCAAATAGGAGGTGATCCAGTTCAAATAAAGCTTGGCTGTGATTAAAAGCGAAGTCGAAAAAGTGAGTTTTAAGCAAGGACTTAAAAACCTGGATGGACCGGGCGGATCGAATGTGAAGGGGAAGATCATTCCAGAGCCTAGGGGCAGACACAGCAAAAGCACGGTCGCCCCTGGTTTTAATTCATTTTGTGGGTCCTTGGCACAAAAGAGTTTGAGAACTACTGATTTAAAAGGCTTTTTTTTTTTTATCTGCATCAGGTCTTAATGGGTTAAATGACTTGTTATCTGTCATAAAGCATCATAACTTGTTAAAAACCATCTGTAGTATCCTCATAGGTTTGTCTTATGTTTTTCAGGCTCTGATCAGTCAAAGAACAATCATTCCAGAGCTGTTGGAGTGTGTCTGGTGGTGCTGAGTCTTCTATTGGTTGTCATCATTGGTCTGGTCATAAAGTGTGAGTGTCATTCTATGAGCACTATCTTTACATTTTATATTTGTGTTGGAAATAGTGTTGATGGCTGTTGATTGAAATACTTAGCACTAGCAGTAACTACTAAGAAACAAATCACTGAAAAATGGGTTTAAAAGTGATTCAACTGGTCGGCCAAATGAGATATTGGCATATAAGTGATTTTACAATAAATGTACATCTGTTCTTGAGGTAATTGTTCAGCCCCCAAAATCAGAAGGCTAATTTGACCTTTGGGATACACAAATAAGTTGGTGTGTCCAAAAACGTAGTTACTGTACTTTGGCTTTGTAAGGCAGAGTAAAGCTCATTAGTCTGTTGATTTTCCTTCTTGCAGATTCTGAATTGAATACAGAGAAAAACAACCTACAGTCCAGATATAACAATGTAACTGAACAGAAGGATCAGATACAGTCCAGGTTTGACCAGCTACAGTCCAACTATAACAATGCAGCTAAAGACCTGAAGAAGAGACTCTGTTGTGGTCAGTGAGACATCACTATTTTTATTAATTATTATATCATGTTGTTCATCATTTACCATTAATATGAGCAAACAGTTGCTAACTTTGTTATTTTGTTGTCAGAAACATATGGATTTACATTTGATGATGGTGTGTGTTATTACGTCTCTACTGAGAGGAAAACCTGGGAGGAGAGCAGACACTACTGTAGAGACAGACAATCGGACCTGTTGGTCATAAACAGCAAAGAAAAACAGGTGTGTGTGTGTGTGTGTGTGTGTGTGTGTGTGTGTGTGTGTGTGTGTGTGTGTGTGTGTGTGTGTGTGTGTGTGTGTGTGTGTGTGTGTGTGTGTGTGTGTGTGTGTGTGTGCGCGTGCGTGCGTGCGTGCGTGCGTGACTGCTTGCGTGTGTGTGTGTGTGTGTGTGTGTGTGTGCACACACGTGTGTGCGCATGTGTGCATGTGCGGCTGTAACATCTGTTATCTGTACAGTTTGTACTTCAGTAACCAGCATATTTTCTGTCCAGGACTTTGTTAAGAGAGTTACTGGCAGAGACGCGAACGTGTGGCTGGGTTTGATTGACAGAGACGAAGAAGGAGTCTGGATGTGGGTAGATGGAACAACACTGACCACACCTACGTAAGACTTTACCTTACGTTAAACTTTTCTTTATTTTAACTAACATTTTAACTATATTTCACATATTTGCGCCTTTGTCTAAATGGTATTAAATGTTATTATGACAATTATACGTATTTTCTATCACTATCCAGTTCATTTGTAACTAATATGATATCATGTTTAACAAACAAAATATTTAGAGGGGAAAACATATAACAGTATTGTAATGTGTTCAATGTATCTACTTCATCAGGTATTGGGCCCCTGGTGAGCCAGATAACAAGTTTGAACAAGAGGTAGAAGACGGTGACTGTGCTGTGTTGTGGAATGGAGGTTTGAAAGGATGGCACGACAATCCATGTTCTCAAAATAACAATTGGATCTGTGAAAGAGTTTTGTGTTGAAATCAACATTTTCACAATGTATCAAGCTGTTTTTTTGATGGGTGTATTCATTCACATGTGGTAGTTTATGTGTTTGCTTTGGTTTAACTGCCTTGTAATTCTACCCAATATGCACTGTAGATATTACATTACAATATTTTAATTATTAAAGGGGAGCCAATGTGAATAACATGAACTTAACAGCCGTTTGTTACATTTTAATACCATATCATTGTTCATATAGACTAGGGGACCAGATGTGGCCTGTTTCTAACAGCAAATGCATAATTCTTCTAAGCTAGTTTTTCTATTGCAAAGTAATACACTTAAGGCAATGATTAGGTTAAAAACTACTTTTTAGGTTTGGTTTTGTTAGCTTAGCTTAGCATGACACGATGACCAAATGCAATCCTAAGGCACCGTTCCCGGGTTGAAACAATATAATAATAAATATATAGTAATGATGATGATGATGATGATGATGATCATCATCATCATCATAGTTTGAAGTTACAGTTACAACTAGAAGTGATGTCTCCTGTATGCAGTGGTAGAAAAAGTACTACAATGTTTTACTTAAGTAAAAGTATCATCACTGCAAGGTAGAAATACTCTGTTACAAGTAAACATCCGGAATTCAAAATTTACTTGAGTAAAAGTTCAAAAGTATCGGTATCAAAAGTAGAAAGTACACATTATGTGAGTACACAATACATTATGAACACAGAGACTATAAGAGACGCTGAAAAAGACAATATATTGCCATGCTGTCCTTTAAGTCGAATGTGTGTAATGTGATTTGTGTGTGTGGAATAAACCTGTTGCCGAAAACACAAATGCCCATTTCTTCTCATACTAATGTTAGAGGTGGATCGCACCCCAGTGGGGTGCCCTGTCCTCGAAGTTATGCTATGAGCCCTCAGTGTTCGGTTTGCACCCTGGACGGCATTCCGAACACTGCAGGGACAACTCCTGTGCGTGCCATGAACATAATGAATCAATTGCAGGTAGTACCTTTTACTGCTATAAATCAAATGTCTATCGAGTGTTGTTTTCACAATGTGAAACAGGGGCCTTCTGTGATAAAAACATTTCCATCTGCGACATTGCAGTTCTCTCTTCCGTCCGGCAGATGGCTGCAAAGTTCATCTTTGGGGCGGTCGAGAGCCAAAATGGCGGCCTCCCTCAACTGCCCTAAAATGGCGGACGAGGGAAGACGGAAATGCGTTTTTCAGAAAGCCCCGGTGTTGCACCGTCAAAACTCCCCTGGCGGGACGAAAGTTTTGTTCCGTGTAGCAACAACGTCTCCGCACAAGAGGCCCGCCCCAGTTGACCTCCCTAAGATGGCGGTCGTCAAGAGGCGGAAGTTGACGGACCAACGGACCCTGGTGTTACCCCTTCAACTCTCCCCGAGAGGGACGGGAGTTTCGTTCCGGGTAGAAACTCGACGAGTAAGGGTTCCGCTGTCTCGTCGAGAGGAGTGTCGACGCCTCCGGTTCCTATGGAAACGGTCTCGTCCTCCGAAGCAGTGAGTTCTTCGCGTCCGTTGAGACACGGACGGAGGCGACCGCTGCTGCCCCCTGTGGACGCCCTCCCACTGGTTACGCCGGTCAGGCCGGCAGTTTCACCGGTTACCTTGGTAACGAGGCGACGCTCTTCGGAGCTGATGACGTCATTGACCCCCTCCGACCCCACGAACCCTCTGGCTCGTTGCTTGGCGCAATGGGAAGCTTGCAAACCGAATCCTTGGGTACTGCGTACCATTACGAAAGGGTATAGGTTGCAATTTTCCTGTAGACCTCCCCTGACGGACGAGGTTATTTTCTCCCGAGCATCAGGCCAGGCGGCTCTGACGCTACGGGAGGAAGTGGTGTCTCTGCTGAGCAAGGGTGCTGTCAAAGAATTATCTCCGAATCAGAGCCAGTTAGGTTTCTATTCGGATTATTTCCTGGTGAAAAAGAAAGGGGGGGGGGGGGGGCGTGAGACCTATTCTGAACCTAAAAGGTTTAAATA